>NC_090892.1:12478478-12488478 GCF_036669925.1 Montipora capricornis
TTTCCGAGGTAACTTAAAAGTGGCAGTCCTTTCTTTCCGGTCGGCCATAATGGCCTCCTTGGAAGTTGAAATCTATTCCTCCACTCAAACAATTAACAACGTCGAAAAAATAGAGAAAACTTAAAGGACAAAGTCCTTAGAAACCAGATAAACTTAAACACTAGACTCCATGGGCAAAACTATTCAAAGATAAAACGGATTGACGAGCAGCTAGGAAACTAACCCCTTGACTACTCGCAGCTCCTCTGTTAGAACACATGTTTAAAAAGGATGGTCTATAGTTTGGAATTTTTTTCTTGCATTTCAACATGTGGTAAGCACACTACTAATCACACCATAGTACGTACAGAACGCATGCGCATTTGTAAGATATATATAAGCACATGATCCTTCAATTTTTAAATGACCGTTGAACATTTTTTGAGTGGAAAAAAAATAATAAAAACTCTGTTTGGGGTCCCCCGTGCTACTTGCTCGCTCTTATTATTGTTGATCAACTGAAAGCTTTCGATAGGGTCTCTCATGATTTCTTATTTAGGTCCTTGGAGGCTTTTGGCTTTGGGCCGAGCTTTATGCGCTGAATTCGTGTTTTTTATAATTCTGTTTCTAGCTCTGTCAAGGTTAACGGATGGCTTACGGCTTTTATTGATTTGAAAAGAGGTTTAAGGCGGGGATGTGCCTTGTCTATGCCGCTCTATGTATTGATTGCTGAGACGATGGCACTTAACATACGGGCTAACCCTGACATACACGGTTTACGTCCGCCGGGCTCGGAGACTGCACTTAAGTTATCTCAATTTGCGGATGACACTACTTTGTTTTTGACTGCTCCCGGATAAACTGGGAATCGAAGATACAGAAACTCGATCATTTTGTTGATGCTTTGCGCCATAGGGACCTCAGCTTTAAGGGTAAATCTTTTGTCATCAATTGGCTTTTGACGTCTACTTTGTGGTACAATGCTACGTCGCTATCCCTACCATCTTGGGCAGTGACACGGCTAGAGGAAGCTGTGTACCGTTTCTTTTGGAATGACAAGCACCCGTTAGTCAATAGGGGTATTTTGTCCCTTCCTTTGAAAGAAGGTGGTTTTAATGTGGCTCGACTCGAATTCAAAATAAAGGCTCTTAGACTCAACACACTGCGTAGACTACTCACTGGAGAAGACGCTCATTGGAAGCTTTTTACATCCCATTTTTTACGTGTCTCAGGTCTGCAACTTGGTAAATTGACCCTTGCTACGGACTTTGCGCCACGTGATATCGACAGTAACGTTCCTGCTTTTCACAAGGAGCGTCTTTGCGCTTGGATCAATCACAAATGTTATCATGAACGTACAGATATCCCTGATTCGTTGTCGGATATTTTCGCGGAACCACTGTTTAGGAACAAGCTTATCAATGTTAATAACAAGCCTCTCTTCTTCAGAGACTGCGTTACATGAGGCCTCGTTCGTGTTAAGGATATTTGCTATGAAGCTGTCCCGGGATTTCTGCCTATCAAGGCTGTGCATGAGATTCTTATGGCCCATGACTCCTGCAGAGATCGTAGTTTTAATCAGACTGCACGTGAGCTGAGTGAAGTTCTCGGAGCCATTCCTGCAATGTGAAAGTTGAAAGTAATCAACGGTGATTCTGTGTCTCCATTTGCTTGACAGCCAAGTTTTTGTATCTTACCATCTGCACCTGGAAAACCTCCAACAAGTATTCTCGATTGCAAGACTCGCCATTTCTACCGGCATTTTCATAAAAGTGAGCAAATTTCGACTCCTGGGCTTGATTACTGGCGCACACTAAGTTTCAGCTTCAGGCATCCTTTAACTCGTCGTTTTGGAATACTGTCTACTCACCTCTGGTCACTAATAAGCACGGGGACTTAGATTGGAAGGTTGCCCATAAAGCGTTACTAACGGCCTTGCGACTGAATAGAATGGATGTTTATGCATCGGAAAATTGTCATCGCTGTGGCGTCATGGAAACGATCGAGCACGAGTTGGTTGAGTGTCCTGTGGTATGTCATTTTTGGAACCAGGTGCAAGTCTTTGTTGATAAGATCACTGGAAGCAGTTTAAGTCTTACCACCAAGATAAAGCTCTTAGGATGGATTCCGGAAGAAGTTATTCAAGTATTAAAGAATGTAGTTAATTTAGTTAAGTGGACCTTAACGATTGCTCGTTTTTCAATTCATAAGGCTGTGGTTAATTTCAGAGTTAACAAGGAAGTTACCCCGATACTTTCAATTTTTGGAGCTATTGTTGAGTCGATTATCCGTTTTCAGTTTAAGGTTTATGTGTCAAAAGGAACGCAATACTTGTTTCCTGGAGTTTGGTGCATTGGATATGCTTTTGTGAAATTAGTAAACAATGCGTTAGTATTTACGATGTAAGAGTTTATCATGCATGATTATGCTTGTAACTAGTATTTGTTTAATGTATCAATTTCTTTTTACTTGTAAATAAAAAGCTCTTTTTGAGCCTTTTAGACATTAAAAAAAATCACAATGGCTCAGGGACCGATTAACCTCTCCCTCTTTGGATTGAAGGTAGCACGGGGGACCCCAAACAGAGTTTTTAATTTTTTTTTCCACTCAAAAAACGCTTGGAAACGAATTTTACCATAAAAGTTAACGGTAAAAAACAGCAACGGCGATTATAGACCGTTCAACGGTCATTTACAAATTGAAGGATCATGTGCTTATATATATCTTACAAATGCGCATGCGTTCTGTATGTACTATGGTGTGATTTTAAGGTGTGATTAGTAGTGTGCTTACCACATGTTGAAATGCAAGAAAAAAATTCCAAACTATAGACCATCCTTTTTAAACATGTGTTCTAACAGAGGAGCTGCGAGTAGTCAAGGGGTTAGCCACAATGGCTCAGGGACCGATTAACCTCTCCCTATTTGGATTGAAATTAGCACGGGGGACCCCAAATAGAGTTTTTGCTTTTTTTTTTCTACTCAAAAAATGTTTACAAACGATTTTTACTATAAAAGTTAACGGTAAAAAACAGCAACGGCGATTATAGACCGTTCAACGGTCATTAAATTGAAGGATCATGTGCTTATATATATCTTACAAATGCGCATTCATTCTCTGCGTACTATGGTGTGATTAGTAGTGTGCTTACCACATGTTGAAATGCAAGAAAAAAATTCCAAACTATAGACCATCCTTTTTAAACATGTGTTCTAACAGAGGAGCTGCGAGTAGTCAAGGGGTTAGCCACAATGGCTCAGGGACCGATTAACCTCTCCCTCTTTGGATTGAAGGTAGCACGGGGGACCCCAAACAGAGTTTTTTTAAAAAAAATTTTTCCACTCAAAAAACGCTTGGAAACGAATTTTACCATAAAAGTTAACGGTAAAAAACAGCAACGGCGATTATAGACCGTTCAACGGTCATTTACAAATTGAAGGATCATGTGCTTATATATATCTTACAAATGCGCATGCGTTCTGTATGTACTATGGTGTGATTAGTATAATATTCATCCCTCGGTATTGTTATTCATGACATTGTAATAAGGCATGGGAAATCAATCTGACCTTCCCCAAGCTACCCAAGCCATACGCCACCGATGGAACATCCAAACACCCCGACAGCGATCTCGGGAAACAAGCACTCTCCCAATCCTTATCCCCTCTCCCTAAGCGTAAAGCATATGTCCTAAAGAGTCTACTATATGTTCATTTCTGTTATTATTTCTTTGTCTTTTTTTGTTCACAATTTTCCTCCTAGTGCTAGTTTCCTTTCATTTCATTAAAGCACATAGTTTAGAAAGCCCGAAAAAATCCCCTCAAAGCATCAAAACATTTGTAGTCTTTGCCAGCATCAGAAGGAAGATCCGCCAACCTGGCAGCTGCACCTGCCGGATTAATCACTTGCTTTAACTTGATGTAGTGCAAAGCCGTTTCACTTCTCTTCCAGCCAACATGATCCATAATTGCATGAAGATCTACACCCGCCAGAGCCATAGAGACTGCCGCCCCACTACGAAAACCATGAAGAGTGAAGTGTTCACCTGTTAGCTGCTGTCGTAAAGACACCGAATAAACATTCAACCTCGTCTGGGCCGCCTGAGAGGTCATGCATTGAGAAGACACTGTCCCTGTCTTAGAAAGAGGACGGAAAAGGTAGCCCGAACCAAGCTTTATTCCCAGAAGGCCACAAATGCGAACGTAGAGCTCCAGGCCACCCACAGGACACACCATCTTATTAGAACCCCTCTTGAAGGCGAAGACGTGCCTGTCGCCTGAACGCAAGGTCTTGGTCCAGATATGGTTGAGTAGGAAACCTGAGTTATCCGGAAAACGCAAAATATCACCAGTTTTCAACTGTAGAAGATCAGCCGCCCGATCCCCTGCAAAGAATAACGCCTTGAACAGCGCCTGGTCGCATGCCAAAACAAAGATTTGCGAAGGTTCTAAAGACGAGCTTTGCAGGAGCCGAGTTCCAATATGCCGAGAAATCACTGCAAGATCAGCCAGGAGAACCGGTTCCGCCTGACGAGGGGCAATTCTTGACTTTAACTGTTCCTCTTTTACATCTGCCAGGAACTTTTTTACCGTTCCGCACGCCGCCGGGTTACCCACCCCTAGAAGCGGCTGCCAGTCGGGACCCCTACCCTGCATGGCAAAAATGGAACGCAACTTACCTATCAAGGCGTCTACTGTTCCAAATGCAAGGCGCCTGGGACAGCTACAGGAGGGCTGTAAACTCACGGTGTGCCCGGACCGTATACAATCAGGCAGATGAACAAGCGTTTTACCATTACGGTCCTTCCATACCAGAAAAGCTATAATATCCGAAGGAAGAGCAGACGCCAATGACTTAGGGGATGATAAACTATACAGAAAACTCTCGAGATCCTTCTCCAAAGAATTCTTCTGCCTTGAATAGCTCGAGGAAGAGCATTGTTTGGATAGCTGCCGCAAACGTTTGCCAATCATTGTCTCGTCAATCTCAACTCTATGAGGAGGATCTGGGACAAAAACAAGCCTCCAGGCGTACCCACACCGTTGGCAAAAACGAAAATTTTCATCATTAGCATACGCGCACTTTGGGCAAGCCACCGCAGGGGTAAACAGCTTTGGCACCTTGGGTAGCGGCTGAAAGAAAGAAAAATAGGAATGCAGAAAACCCACAGAAAACACACGTAAACACAAATTCTAGGGTCAGAAAACGTCTTCTATTATTTGTTTTTCCCCTTTCCTTTTCCCTTCTTCCTTACCTACTACCTAGTGCACAAATCTATTAAGGGGATCACAAAGAACTGATCGGTAACGACCCCCAGAACAAAACGACAAACGCACAAAACGGAAAGTGTCCTGCCTAGAATCGGGACACCCGAAAAGCCCACAACGAACGAGGACTCGGAACTCTCGTGTAACCTGACCTCGATGGCGCCTGAAGGACACCTATGTCGCCCACTGTACCCAGACAGATGCCAGCCGAAGAACGGGTCATCAGCTCCGGCCACCAAAATGGACGCGGGGAATTTACTGGAACAACCACATTGAAAGGAATTCCAAAACGATAGAGGAACTTCAGGACTGGACCCAGAAGAGCAAACGGCGGGAAAACATAGGGATTAGAAATGTTGTCCATCTCCCCCAAGTCCTGACAGAACAGGTTTACACCTTGTGAACGCGGACTCAAGGTAGGCGAGAAATGAGGCAGCTGAACCCCATCCCGGCCACAAAAGGCCATGAGGTCAAAGGTGTGACCTGTTACGCCACCAAAAGCCTGCTCCACTTGTGCCCACGCACTCAACGACAGCTTGGAGCCAGATAGGCAGATCGTGCGAGAAGGGCCATCAGCGCTGTTTTCTCTTGAAGAGACGTGAAAAAGATTAAGTTGCAGGTTGCGGGCTGCCAAAACGAGGAAAAGGTCCTTAGTAGCGTTTGTTAATCAATCAAAACCTGGCTATCGACAAACGCGTCTACGCGACAGTCCCGCACACATTTTGGAGCGGCCCTCGTGGAATTTACTAAGGCCAGCATTTCTTTCGTGGAAATATTCAACCCCTTTTGGCAATCACCCCAGTAATCGCGTAGAGCTCGGTCACCAGATGACTCATGAAAGACGGCGCCCCAACCATACCCTGAGGCATCCAAAGACACAGAAAGTCGCAAATGTCTTTCTTCTCTCCAGGGGACACACTTCCTCCACGTATCTAGGAAACGCCAATGAATTAACTCAGATCTCAAGGCCTGAGAGAGGGGAACCAGCCCCTTGGACGAAGCGGACGCGATTGCATGACTCATCTCCCTTATAAACAACTTCGCAGCCGGTACAGCCAACGACAAAGAAATACATTTACCCTGGAACCGTTGCAGACTCTTAATATCCACGGATTTCTTACAGGCCAGTATCTTTTCTCGCAAGGACGCCCAGGCTACAATCTTGCGCTGCGGTATGACAGGCTTGCTTTACAGAATCCACCAGAAAACCCAAGTACTCTAAGGAAGTCGTGGGATACAGATCTGACTTGCTAATCCCAATCTTATACCCAAGCTCAACCAGCACCGAAAGGACCATAAATATGGCAGCCGTCGCAGCCTTAACTCTGAATTCTTCCCGCCTATCGGAATAGAGGATCGACCGATTTCGTTAGCAGCTCCCCATTAAGGCGGTCATCAATGTAGAGCGATGAAGGTATACCTTGCTCTCTGAGAAGACCCGATACTGCCAGACGTGTTGTGTGGTAGACATACGGAGACATTTTCCACCCGAAGGGAAGAGTGGTGCACACAAACCATAAGCCACCCCATTCAAAGCCAAAATATGTCTGGGAGCTCTCCGACAGCAAAAGATGGTCGTACCCTGACTTGTCGTCACATTTGGTCATAAACGTGCCTTTGTAGACGAATCTCGGAACATCGGACAATCTATCCAGGGTAAAAGGCGAATCTTTCATCCATAAGTTTACGAACTGCGCGTCGATACACAGCTGAGGCTTGGTAGGTTCCACTGTCAAGGGCAAGACCACGTGTGGAGGAGCAGACACACCCACTTTTCCCCAGACTCTAACAGCCCCCGTGATCACACGTTTCTTAATTTCCAAATATACATACTCCGAGAACCTCTTGCACGACGCATGATTTACAAAACGTCTCGCGAGCGGCCGATCCGAACAATAATGAACCCCTTTATACGAGCCGGAGAATGGTTGACTGAAATGCAAAATATCTACTCTATGGCGAATCCAACCGAGAATCTCCTGAGCTAACGGGTGATGACGTAAGATCAATTCCCAAGCATTCGGATAGGTGTGACCACCAGCAATGAACTCATCAGGGTCCCTCAACCTTAGCGTTCCTAACGGTGGCTCAACACCCGACATCAACACATCCTTGCAATGTACCTGTAACTGCTGCTTTCCCTCCCAGACGGAAACTCCATCTACACTAACCCAAGATTGGGATACTCTGGGTTGCAAAGAGATGACCTGCTCGACAAACTCCTCAGCCCCTTCCCTAATTCCGCTTCCCACTCCACAAATTTGCAGTCTTCGTTTCTTAAAGGCCGGGATCTAGGAAAAGGGGAAACGGGAGAAGAGATATGAGAACAGAAATACCCCAAATGAGAAAATATAGACGGAGTCCCCGAGAGAGCAACCTCAAACGACTGATAACAGAACGTCCGCCGACTACTGAGAAAGGCAGTATGCCGACGGGGGTTACCCCCCCCCCCCCCCAGGACAACAGGGAAACCCACACAAGTACACACAACGATCGAAGTAGAATAATAAATTATTCTTTATTGCAACACGCTCTGAATTATTGAACTGGCCTAAACAAGGCAAACTACTTCTTAAGTTGCTCGGAGAATCTGCCTCTCTTAGGTGGAGGACCAGAAGCAGCCCTCTGCGGCAGACGGAGCGGGCAGGAATCTTGATAATGGCCAAACTGATAACAATAATAGCACTGAACCGAAGAGCGGTTTACACGCCCAGCGCCCCTATAATAACTGAAGCCGCGAGAGGCTGGTGGAGAAGAGATTCGTATCGCCTTATCCACTTTAGCTATGGACTCCAACACTTTCTCGTGATCCTTATCACCGAGCAACACTTCCAGGTACTTCCTAAATTGGACATCCGTCGCGCCGGTCTTTTCTCTCAAGGCCCGAAAGACTGCCTCAAAAAAGCCACTCTTTGGATGATTAGCCTCTTCAGCTACCATTTTGAGATTCAATAGATGATCCAATGCACGATCCTTCGTGAACAATGGTGACTTGATCAAATGTCTGAATTCTTCCAAACACGGGTCCACTGTAACCGTTTGGGCATCTTCGAGCCTTCGAAGGCGTATCATTACTGCGTCCATATTTTGAGCATCCTTAAACAAACAAGGAATCATACGAAAGAAAATAGTGTACAACGCTCTTGTCGTCTGAGTTCCACCTCTTCCCATTGTTTAGAGAAAATCACTGAAACTGGTAAACCATAAAACAAGGTATACTGAACATGATCCGAGCGAGAACTACACAAAACAGTGTCACCATCAGACTGCAAAGATATCTAAGTTCACCCAGGGAATACCTGACAAGCGTGCAGCCCAGTCAGGACACCGGATTTCGACGAAGCTCTTTCCTCTAGCTCTTGTTATTATTATTATTTTTTTCTAAACAAGAATTACAAGAATTCCACTGCTAAACAAGAGGCTCACAACTTACTGGCACACAGGCCCAACAAAAACAAATAACTGCAAACCTATCGCCACACAGGCATATTCTAACGCCGCACAGGCGTAAATAAAAAATTCACAATTCAACCGCTACACAAGCATAAAGTACTAACTTGCCGCTAATAGGCATAACTTATCGCCCCACAGGCATAAATAAAACTCACAATTGAGCGCCACACAGGCATGAAACACAGACTTGCCGCCACACAGGCGAAAATAAAACAAACAGTTTACAGCCACACAGGCACAAAATCACGAACTTGTAGCCAGACGGGTATAAACTTATCGTCCCACAGGCGAAAATCAAACACAATTGAGCACCACACAGGCGTAGAGAAAGAAAAACAAACAAAAAAACTGGCCGCCACACAGGCGCAAACAAAACGAACAATTGATCGCCACGCAGGCATAGGACTACAAATTTGTCATCCAATCTTTTTAGTGCGAAGTCCGAAGGACGAGGAACTATTAGGTTTAGAATGGGGCATCATCCGTCAAGTAAGCAACACTATTTTCTGATAAAAAATTCCTGTGTCAGATGTCAATATTCCAAAGGGTCGGACACAATGTGATGCCTTACTTGACGCAAAAAAGATTGAAAATTCTTCAAATTCTTTGTATCTCGAAATATTTCATCTAGGGGTAGGTGAGTCTGCTGGTCTTTTCCCAACAAACTGGGAAATGTCGCTGACCTACTCCCCTAAAGATAATCTGTTGTCGATATCCGAAATCGTCGACGGTGAGAGAAGGGTAAGTCGCGTGTCTCGTTCTTAGCGGATCAGTCCACCATTTTGATTTCGCTTCGCTGTGGAAGGTCACATTGTATGGACGGATGTACGGGCTGCACAACAATTTTGTGCGGCAAGGTACAGAATTTTTGCTACGTATGAAAGGGAAGTTTTGGTCTATTTTGTGGCTTCTATTTTATCTGGAGGGAATCTACCTGCCTACTTTACAACAACAAGCACGTTTATGGCAATTAAATCACTATATGAGCCTTTGGTTTGCCCAAATGTGCCTTTGTCGCTTTTAGTTTCCTTTGCTTTTAAGATTGGCAAATGATGTTGAAACACATCCCGTTGATCAGCGCTCCGGACCAAGGCCACTTCCTGATTTCACCTTACGGGCTCGTACGTGCAGGACTTCGCACTAACGGTTCGGTGCCGCTCGTTTATTTTTTTAGATCAGTGAAGTGAAATTATTAATCTTTTCCCCTCGGGTCTTTTCAGGACTACTTTATAATGCTCTTTGTGCGGGACGTTGGCCAGACTGCTTGTTACGCAGTGTACAATTTATTTTAGGAAGTAAAA
>NC_090892.1:12493478-12495978 GCF_036669925.1 Montipora capricornis
CGGGCAGTCAAAACTCGTACTCGTGCTCGTCCTCGTCCTCGTCGTAGAATCTAAAGGTCGCTAATAAGACAGTTAGCAAATACAAGTTGAAGAAATATTTATTTGGGAATAAAACGAAAGAAAGCGTGACTATTACTAATAGTCCTCTAGTGTCGTAGCCAATCAAAATGTAGGATTTGCATTAGTCCACTAGTTGGGTGATACTAAATACAGTTGACACTAAAATAAGGTTCAATGTTATTATTATTATTAGAGAGATTTAGATTCTAATAATAATAATAATACGAAGAAGAAGAAGAAGAAAAAATTATAGAAGCTCAAGAAAGTGACTGTAGTGCCAGTTGTGATCGGAGCATTAGGGGATGTATCTGATAAGTTTGACAAACACATCGAAAAGCTTGGCACCACCATCAGACTTGAAGTGATCCAGAAAACTGCTCTGTTGGGAACGGCTAGACTCCAAAGAAACGTTTTGTCCCTTTTGGGAATCAGGAGAGGACTTCCTTGGGAACTTTTGAGATCTGGTAGAATTATACGTAAGGCACGCTTTTGGATATGTTCAATATTGTCAGATAAATAACGTGGCACGACTACGAGTACGAGATTTTCTCATAGAACAACAGTCAGCGCGCGCAAACCAGCCTTATTTTGGCGGGAAAACGTGATACCGTCGTCATTTTAGTGCGAGGTTTTGCACAAATGTCGTCGTGTCAAAACAAGTCATCAACACGGTAGCAGTTTTGGTATTTTTTGATCAGCAAAAAGGCTCAGTTACCAGCAATAAGAATAACCGAGAAACCTATACTGCTAACAAAGAGTAAGAGGAATCGTCTGAGCTATAAATTTCCTTAAGTATTTTCGCTAAAAACGGACATTCAAATCTCGTACTCATTCTCGTCCTAGAATCTAAAGGTCCCCAGTATGGGGATATGGTAAATGGTTTGATCTCCTCTATGCACTTGTGAAAACTAGAGATTCTTGCCAACCAGAAAATGCATGTGAACCTTCTGCACATGTTGAAAATGAAAACAGGCAGGATACTAGCACTAATGTGGAGGTAGTTGGCTCGAGTGATGATGACGACGCAAGTACCATATCTAACGTTGGGGATAGTAGTGGAAAAGTTTCAAACAATAGAAAACGTTTTCAGTGAAGAAACCTGCCACTAAAACGACTGAGCAGGTGGCAAAAAACGCTTGAACTACTTCAAACTACGATCGAAAATGACCCCACCAAAAAACTTGTGCAAATTTGAAGGGAAGATATGAAGCACTCCAGAGAACAGAAAATGAGGTACTTTCAGTTGATGTGTGGCCTGTTAGCACCCAATGGCGTTCCAAATATGCCACTTCATGGCAATATTAACTTTTGCAGCAGTTCAAATTTAGATAATTTTGCACAACAATCTGCGCCCGTTTTAAGAGCTACTAGTAATAGTCGTACAGGTACCCCATCATATGGGTATTCACCATCTACTGCATCTATTCCAGCAATTCTCATCATGTTCAGTCGACTATGGCATCACAAGGACAATCTGGTATTTCATAATTTGAGCAATTTTAAAAGCATTGGCACTTTGATATCTTATAATCAGTTGTTTGAAAAAGAGCTTTTTGTACTGTGACTGTGAGATTCATGGGTTTATTCCTTTTGACAACATTACAAATTGCTTTGAAATGAAATATATTTTTGAAAACAGTGTGAATGCATGTAAGACAGTTTGTAAATTAATAAACAGGAATAGACATAATCTGCTAACTCAATGTTGTACCAAATTCAGACCCTTTTTGAATAAAACGTTTTGTTTCAGGTATTACCATATCATTTTTAAAAATATGAATGCTACATTATCATGCAAATACAATACACAAAGAATCTTAATTTCGGGATATTTGAATTGGTTACAACATTGAGTTAGCCGATTAGGTCTATAGGTAGACCCCTGCCTCTACTGGCTTGACCATGAGAAAAATTAGCATTTCCCATAATGGTCTTGGACCATGATAATCAGAGTTTCAAGCAAATTAAGAGAAATAGTGGCATTTCATTGTGAAAAAATACCAATAGCCATTTGAGGGAAAAATTGGTAGGATAGTGAAAGGGAGTTGACTTGAGGATTTGGAGTCCAATGCAAGCTACGCGATTATCCCCAGATTCCCATTTGAACTGCTAATATGTCTTATTCATGAAACTGATGTGACGTTTAGGACTTTAAAATGTTTAAGTAAGGGAATCCTTTTCATCTCAACTGCCTCTTTTATCATGATAGTTCTCCTGTTTTTAATACATGTAGGTGCATTTAGCTCTTGACTGGTGTGTCTCCCCATTACCAGATATGTAACAATTCAAGAGTTTATTTTAAAAACTTCAAGGGATTGATATAGTACGTACATTATGGTTTATAAATCATATGACTTGTGTTTTGACTTTGGGATTCTTCTGGCTCAGTCAGTAATGTTTGTAAAAGGTAACGTTGAAAAACAACGAGAATTAACATGTT
>NC_090892.1:12503478-12518478 GCF_036669925.1 Montipora capricornis
ATACCAAAACAATATCGTGCACTGTTAGAGCTACATATTACGCAAGGACAGATCTGTTTCGTCGTACGAACGTGTGAGGACCTGTGAGCCAAAGGGCCTCTTCTGGTATGACTTCTTAATGACCCCCCAACTTGAAAAAAATTGTCTGGAACGGTGCACGTACCACAGGCAACCTGTATCCTCGCGGAGGGTCTAGTATTTATATAGTACGCAGTATATTTTTCTCAATAAGTAGTATGTTTGTCTTCACAAGTTGTATCTTTCCCAAGATAAGTTGTATGTATTTTCTAGATGTCTTAGATATTCTACAACAAGTAGTTTGTTCGAAACGGTGCGCTATTTTTAACGTTTTTAACCTTCTTAATATGTTGTTAAAAAAGTTCTACTTTGGTCAAACATTTTCTTACCTTAGAAGATAACTACTGTTACCTGTGGTATTCCGGTTTTCGTAGACTTAAAAAGAGACGCTAATAGCAGCAGTCCGTCTTAAGTCAACTTGAATGATATGCTCTAAGGATTATTTATACCATTCAGAAACAATATTGAATAAGCTTGATATGTCGCGCAGCTGTGAGGAAATTAGGTTTTGTGACAACGAGTTGCGTCTATAAAAAAAAAATGCTAGCCATTGATTATAGCAGCTTTAGATCGAATACAACAAAAGACAGCTGGTTCAATATTCATGTACCGTTTTTCAATTCTGAGGTGTATTACGTTGCCCTATTTAAGTTGTACTGATGATGGAGTCATCTGACAAGAAGAACGAATTCCAATCCTACCATAGAGTAACCAGGCTATAATAGGGCCGTTTATACAAGAGAAAATAAGCCGCGGCTAACTCTGGCCACAGCTTACGTAAGCCGCGAAAGGAACTATATATACGAGTATAAACTCGTATAAACCCGTGAACGTCGATTTTGTACCATTTATACGGGGTGTTCGTGGCTTACGTAAGCCGCGGCCAGAGTTAGCCGCGGCTTATTTTCTCTCGTATAAACGGCCCTAATATCTCGTAAAATTGGACTTCGCCGCAACACCACATACGGACTAAATCAGTACAGAAACTCATGAACAGTGTACAGCTGTTGAGCAACTGAACAATATTTTTGATGCAATGCGTCATTTTCCTCATCCACTATTCCCCACATTCTCAAATCCCGTAATACATCGGGTGAGACTAATTCGAGGAACTGCAGAACTTGTCGAACATGCGCAACCTTGAGGAATGACTGTATTGAAATGACATGATAAAAACGATGACATTTACATTAATATTTGTTAAATATCGACTGTGCCCAGCGATTACCGCGTCCCAGGTGCCATTCTAGTTGTGATCTGCATATTTGCACCATCCGCCGGTTTCTACCTGTGTTGTCTGTTCATTGTTCTATGCGGCACCTTTTTTCATTTTGTGAATTTTTGATTGAACTTTTTGCAACAGCAACAACACAATACTTTTGCCAAATATTTCCACCAAGAAAAACTTACCGCAGTTAAAACATAGTTTGAAGGTTTTCTATTGGTGCCATGGAAACTCTCAAAATTCCTACTCAGGACATTTTTGGATCTCTAATGTGTGAGCAAATTGCTTCTGAAGTTCAAGTTAACCTATTTATTTGATGGATTGCCTGACAAGTCACAATAAGAGTGACAATATACCGGAAGGATATTAAAACATTCTTGCAATTTATTTTTTATTACTCAATCTTTTTATTTTTTTCTTTTATTGTGCATAATTTTCACTGAATTATGCAATATTATTTTTTTTAAAGCTGTTTTATTTATTATTTATTGTGAATTTTTAGGTAACCCATCAGTGAGTGAAGTTGTTTCCTTTGAAGGGTTTGTGTCGATATGTAGTCCTTTGTATTGAGCGAAACGTTAAATACAATCTGCTCCCTGCTTCCGGTGATGTTTCGTTGTTGTCGTTACGAAGGCATTCCGACGAAAGACTTGCCGTATTCACATCAATGGAAGAAGGAACGTATCGTTGGTTCGGCTACATGTTTTACCCTCTGTGGAAAAGTTGATTCTTCTCGGCGATAAATAAATGTAGGATATACGTATACGCTCAGGATTCAAGTGTATTCTGTGCAAAGGCCATGGCCAAGATCAGGGAAACGGTAAAACCACCAAATTCAGGGAAGATCAGGAAAACCACCACGCACTGACCAAATTCTCCCTGTAACCACAAGCGATTGATAAAACCAGTCGAAGTTATAACTGGCAATTTTCCTGAAGTCAAATAGACGCCGTAAAACGAAAGGAAATCAGAATACAAACATAAGAGGCAAATGAGCCGATGACCGTCCGAAGTCAATCTCACCAGCAAATTCGACAAAGTAACAACACAAAAAAGATTAGGAAACCTCAACATATACGAGACTGTAAAAGGAACCGCGTAAAGGTACTGAGCCATGCGCTAAACGAATGCAATAAAAAAACGATGACAATGAACAGGCAGCGAAATAGCATCACGTGACCTGCATGTCCAGGAAAAAAGAAAAAAATGAGAGCTTTAAGGCGGGATCGTCTTTTGAGGTCTTAAAATGGGTTGCTAGATTTGTTATTGTGACTTGCTACGAAATCCACTAGATAAAATTGGCAAACAGGTGGTGCAAAGAGGCAGATCGCAGCTAGAATGCACCTGGGACGCGATAATCGACGGATACGGTCGAAAGATTAAACAAATGTTAATGTCGTTCCCATCGTTTTTATCAAGGAATTTCAATAAAAACAATCATTTCTCTAGGTTCCGCGGTTCTAAGGTCTGCTGTTCCACAAATTAGTCTCACCCTGATACATCTTTTTACCCCTTTCCTGAGAAAAGAGTCTCCTTCGATCTCCCTAGATAAGTCGAGAAGAGGAAGAAAACTCCGCTGCCAGTCGCCTCGACTGGACTTTCTTTAAATTTGCCGCTCATCCAAAGAAATGGATGAGTCCGTCCAGTTTCGACTTGTCAAACCTGTTTCTTTACGGCGTCATCAATATTTTTGTGGTAGAGCAACGCAAAGAGACAAATACACAAAAATAGGTACGCGTTGCGCACATGTGAGTAGTGCACGTGGTACCCCCTGGTCTTGTTGTGTTTGATATCGGTGCTGTATTTGCCTAGCAGTGTCAACTCGGCTAGATGTTTACAAGGGAATAACGTTTGAGTGCATTTGTGTATTTTTAGCTGAACAAGGAAATGGCAAATTTAACGCAAAATATCGTATCATTTTTTCGTCATCGATTAAGTAACAAATTCTCTTTGTTTATTTCTGGCGAGGTAATTGATCGATTGTCTCATTATTTATGCCCGCCGTGATCCAGATAGTGTTATTTCACTGCTGGTATTATTTAGGCTACGTGAGAATTTTCTCCAATTTTGAGGACATTTGTTTTGCAGATTCAGTCACCGAAAGCTTCAGTTTCACCCAGTTATTTTCCGGTTGATTTTAGGCTGTTAAATGACATGAGGATTTGAAAGGGCTTCTCAGCTTTGTTTTCCATCTCACCTATAACACACAGGCGGCTTCCGCTTCTATTTTTTTAAAAGAAAAGTGACGTGAAAAATTGTGTAAATAAAGTACAAGAGAAGAAAGAGGTTATCAGATCAGTGAAATCACCAGACACAGACTTTTTTATCTACATGTTTACCAGTCAGATCCTATCGATAAAAGCAAAATTAAAGCAGTGTTAAGAAACGTACACTTCCACTCGATGACTAAAAGGTTTAGACACATGTGAAAAACTTTCGTTTATTCAGAAGAGCTCGTATTTCTATTATTTTTGCGCAAAGCGCCGTTCGAATTTCAACACAAACGAGCTGATGAAATCTACCTTTTTGCTGATCGATAGCAATGATAAAGTTAAAAATAATTTTCCACTGTTTGTCTTTCTGTTGCAGGAAAATTGCTCTTGAATACTTTTCAACGCAGGCAGAGAAGTTGACCTGGTGATGGTTGAGAGTAAAAATATTTTGGTCGACTGGTGATTTTTTTCCTCTTCTTTTTGACCTGCAGAATGTCTGTGGAATTTTGCTGATCGATCGAAATGATAAAGACGAAAATAGTTTTCTACTGTCTTTCTTTCCGTAGCGAGAAAATTACTGTTGAAGGTTTTTCAATGCAGGGAGAAACGTTGACCTGGTCAGTTTGAAAGTAAAAATGTTATGGTTGACTGGTGAATTTTTTTCTTGTTTATTTGACCTGCAGAATGTCTTTGGAATGTGAGCTTGCATGGCGATATCCATGGACGGGAAAAGAGTGATTTTTTATTTAAGACATTTAAGAATTTAAATATGTCTGTTAATTTGATAATAACTTGATAATTAAGAAAGGAGAAAGGCGAGAAGTAAGCCGCAAACAAACTTCAAGTGAAACTTCAAGAGAACAGTACATTAGTTTTGTAATTCATGCACGCGCTGCAGCCCTACAAATCTTCCACTCACTCAGACAGCACCGATGACAACATGGGTATTTGCAAAAACACAGAACGCTTCATTGTTGACTGACTTGAATGTTTCCCGCTTCCCTCAGCTGTGAGATCGACGTATCTGAACTTACTTTGAACATGTGTTGTCCGTTTTCCGAAACAAATGTTCCCTCGTTGCTGTTATCCGATAGGAGTAAGATTTATATTTAACAATTATTCCATGAGCGCGCGTTGGATATGAGATAGATAGCTAACGAGGCGCGTAGCGTCGAGTTGGCTATAATAATCTCATATCCAACAAGCGCGAGTGGAATAATTGTTTTATTAAAAACGCCCCCAACATATAGAAAACTAGACTACAATAAAAATAAAAAGGCCCAAAAAATCACGCGTATGCTTGCCGTGTTTGTAGATCATCATCAATCAAAACTCTCGACTTGCATTATCCAATGATCCAGTTTTTAATAAATGGCATTATTAAATTCTCAACCTCGGATAATGCATTTCGCGTGCTCTGATTGGTTCACTCAATCTCGGTTATCAGCTCATATACCTTGGTTTGACCTTTATGGTAAATGATTGCGTTAAGCGTTGCTAAAATAAAAATGTTTTCACCGGAATGCGAAATTACTCTTTGAATAAAGCCAAAAAGGAGAAAAAAACTTTTTTGTGGAAAGTTTGGATCAATTCCGACGTTTAGAAGTACGCGAAAAGGCAAGAAATGTTTTTGTGATGAGCCTGCGTCTGTCTGACAACAAGGTATTACACAACATCGCATCAGTTCTCATCAAGTTTTTTTCGATTTCGCTCGGATTTGCTCGCTTTTTCCGCTCGTATTTCGTACTTCCAAATTTTTGGAGTTGAAGGAATTTAATAAAACAATTATTCCATTCGCGCTTGTTGGATATGAGACTGGCTATAGCCAACTCGGCGCTACGCGCCTCGTTGGCTATTTACCATCTCATATCCAACGCGCGCTTACGGAATAATTGTTAAATATTTGCCATACCAGCCTTCAAGAAATGGATTGTACGAATAGGCATTTTTCGATAGATTAAAATTCAGCTTGAAAGAGAGGTTTACAGGACAAAGACAAATTAAAGAAAAATGGATGATATGCAAATATTTTTCACATTCATTCCAACGTGTTTCTATTGTTTTTGTCCTTTACTATCAAGCTGGATATTTGATATTTCGAAAATGACCTATTGATCAACATCCTCCCTTCTTACTTATTCGTGTTTTTGACTCTTTTGGAAACACCTGTTTTTCTCCAACACTCCCAACTACAGCTGCTCATTAAAAGAAAAACAAGTCCCTCTTCAGTTCTGTTTGTTGTTTCTCCCAAATTACTGTACGAATTACTATTCATTAATTGCACGTGATTCAAAGCATTTTACACAAACGTAGCTCCTTATCACTCTTGTAATTGTTCAGATACAATGTTCAACCAAAAAATTCCCTTGGGGTCCGCACAGGAGGCCTCTGACACATCCTATTCACCCATTTCCGAGTTGCTGCATGCCTCAGTTTCAAAGAGAGTCCTGGTGCACAACATTTCAACTGGAAATGATGAATTGCGTATTCTTATGCAAATCAAACTCAATTACCTTACAACAGTTGAGCATTCAAATGGAAATGAATAGCATATTCTTTTGCAAATCAAACTTAATTCCCTTACAATAGTTGAGCACCAAGACTCACTTCGAAACCGACACAAACAGCAACTCGGAAATAGCCCAGTGAGGACATTTTCCTTTCGTTCACGGTCAGTGCCATTTTTCCATTCTAATGCAGGCGACCCTAAGCCACAACGACGAAGACGAGAACGAGCCGGAACATCACCAGAAAAAAAATAAAACCGCGTATTCGCAGGAATAATTTGGCAATAATTGCAAATTCCTCCGATTGGGAAATGGGTGCTAGCTCTCTAGGAATGCAACTTGCCAGGCAAACAATTTTGACACTAGGTCTGGAAAATGAGAAATTCAGTGAAGTCGAATGCTATGGTTCTCAACAAATTAAACCTTAAGTTTGACAAGTCGACAGCAACGAAATATGACTTAATTGTGAAATTGGAGAGCCACTGTTTTTCCTTATTTCGCTTGCGTTTTTTTCTTCGTTTCTGGCGTTCTCGTTCAAATCGACGAAACGGCCTAGAGATAGATGTAAAGATTTTCCAACATCTAACCAGTAATCACATAATCCGGCGCAACCAACCACAAATCAACTACCGAGTTGCTTGGCCGAAATATAGTTGAAAGTTTTGAATAGAATAATAAAAATAAAACATTTTATACATAATAACACCAATAAGAAGTTGCCTTAAAAAAATAACAATTCGACCAACTCAATAGGCCATTTCCGAGATCATGTCTGCCTCCTCTTCAAAGCGAGTCAAAGTGCTAAGTTTTTCTTACGAAAATTAGTTTTCATTCATATGTAAAGTGGAACTAATTACCACCACAAAAACGTCGCAATTAGACTCGCTTCGAAGAGGAGGCTGACATGAACTCGGAACAGGGCCCGTTTATCAAAAGTCCCGAAAATTTTTCGGGCCCGAAAAGCCATTTGTGAAACGGTCTACCGCTTGTTCTGGAAAGCCGATCTTTTAACATTAAAAAAATTAAATTAAATTAAAACCTTTGATCCCCTTTGGACCACTTTTTCTCGTTTCGCTTCACTTTTCAGTACAACTTTTGTTGAACTAAGACTACCAAGAAAGAAAGGGATAGTTTCAATCAAACGTCAAATATGGTTTTAACAGTGTTCGAGAGAAAATAGGGAGGAGTACCGGTACACAGAACGCCATCTCAAAATATCCAGGAAATACAAGTTTAGAACATTTCTTTTCTTTAGTCAAATGTGCCAAGCACTAAATTACGAAAGGTCTTGGTTTCGACAGCCAAAAGGACTCCATCTTCCTCGTGGCGAAAGACTTACCGTAGCGAAAAAAATCTATTTTGAAGTGACGTTTTGCTTAACGGTAGGGGTGCTTAAACTTCCTAATAGCAATTCTTCCTTGCTTTCCCTTTTCTTTACTGTGCCACGCATCACAGGAATCCCAACTTTTCAGCGACTTTGTCTCTTCCCTTTGTGGGAAAATCGATAGAGACTACTTCGACGTTTCGGCAGCCATTTTGAATTCTAGATATTATGGGATGCTCAAGCGGCAAATTAATATGTATTTGCCCTTGGGCATCCCATAACAACTAATGAAACAATACAATTAAAAAGGCCGACGTATAGTCGAAGTAAGCTGATAGACTACTTAGACTCCAATAAGAGTTCCGATTAAAATTTTCACCTAAGAGTTTGTCGATTGCTCCACGAGAGCTTCGCAAATTTAACTGTTCATTGCTCATCTTCTTTGTTATCACTTTTGGCAGATTTTGGAAGATGCAGAAACAGCGGACTACGAAGAACTTTCAAATCGCCTTCAATTTTAGCGACGGAATCCCTGATCTCGTTGTATCTTTTCACATCTAACGTCTTCCTTCCGGAAAGTTTGTGGAAAAACATTAGAAACTGCCGGTCGCGAGCGTCATTGTACATAAATTCCTGCAAAATAAGACCAATTGTTCTTCAGTTAATGCATGTCTTGATATGAATGAGTGAATGAAGGAAGGAAGGAAGGAAGAAAGGAAGGAACGAAGAAATGAAGTGGGTTAGGTTGGATTGGTTTTAGCCAATTTATAAAATCATAGCCACAGCCACAGTTAGGTGGAAATTATGTGGCAACCTTATTTGGGGCCTTGTTTTATCCCGATTTGCACAATTTTTGGGGGATTGGATCAGTTGAGAGTGCACGTGACTTTCATGCTGGTAGTCGTGAGTTCAAAATCTGGAAAGGAAAGGTACTTTATTTAAGTGTCTAGTCGTTCTAGCACTGGACTGTAAACTGAAATTAACAATTAACGCAAATCAAGTAAAATGTTGGTTTGGAGAAGCAACAAACTCAACCCACATATGACGTTGAGTCTGGGAATCGAACCCGGTGTCCTAGCGAATTTGGACCCCCCATTACAGCTTATTGAACTGTTTATCGAGGTAGAGTTATATTCTGGATTAGGAAAACTGACCGATACCATAAAGCAAAAATCTCTGAGAAAAAGCCCACATCAGTTAATTTTTCAGTAAAGATTGTTTAAGGCATTCGCGGAGGCATTTTGCAAAGTAGATGCGAACTTAACTCCGTTCTGACAGAAGCTTAACTCACGCACTAGGAACTCATTGAATTGTCGACTTTTAATAAAAGTCAGACATAAGCTTCACTTAAGGTTGTTTGAAGCACACGCTATGGCCTTTCGTAAAGCGTTGCATCTTTCACAGTTCTTTTTCTTCCATTTGATAGTTTGAATGGGCGGCGCTTTCACAAAAGAGGTGCCACTTTTTGAAATAACAATTACATCACTTGGATGGAAAACGCATCGCTAGAAGTTTACTTGACTACAATGCTTCAGAAGAATTTTCCCTTTTTTGTGACCAAACTTTTCCAATCAAGAATTCTCGTATTAATTTTCAATAAGGAAGATAAAGCAAATTACGTAAACGTTTCTTACAACTAAAAACAATTTGCAGAGGAATTTTATTATCTTAATCGCTTATTTTCAGGGGGGTACAAATCCGCAAAAGGGGTCCATTTCCGTTAGCGGATCTGGACGGGGGGGGGGGGGGGGTCCAAATCCTCTGTGACACCGGGCCACATTGATGGTGGCTTCCTTCAATCACTACTCACCTGCCGTGTAAGAACGAAGTAAGTATATGCAACCATGGCTGTACCATATCCCACAAAGTAAGTTACAGGTTCCATAATATCCCATGAATACTCCCACCATGTCAGACGTGCTAGTAGACCAAATTGCAGTGACATGAAGGCCAGTCCTCCCCACACAACAGCTGTGGTTCTCTTCGCTGATTTGCTTTCAATGTCTGCTTTGAGGTCTTCTAAGGGTTTGAGTTCCAACTGCAACTTTTCCAGCTCTTTCATTAAACAGCGTTCTTTCTCTAGCTTGAAAAACCAAAACAAAAGTTACAACAAGAGAAACTCATAAGATTAACTCACCACAGTGTTTCCTTATTTTCACTTTGAAATGTCCTGGGTGCCCAAACCTTGAAGAATTGTGACATGTTACAAATAAATAAATCAATAAATGTTTGCCCTATTGTTTTGACACAAAGACCTTTGTATAATATTTAACATTAGGGCAACTGTGACAGGTCACAATTAACAATCATATTCCAAGAGCATCTGTTGGATACAAGATGATAGATAGCCAATGAGGTGTGTAGCACTGAGTTGGCTATAATCATCTCGTATCCAACAAGCATGAGTGGCATAACAATTATTGTTTTATTAAAAACACCCACAACTTATGAATAAATCTTCCCTACTTTATTTTGCAAAAACAAAAACAAAAAACTGATGCATACAGTTACTGATAAATTCATGGGAAAACCATGATATAACGGCACCCTAAGCCAATCAAAACTCTAGAACTGCATTATCAAAATAATTAATGACCTATTCAAGATGACAGTGCCTGGGTAACTTGAAAACAATATACTTGTAAGTGCTTATGAAGTTTATTCATCGTTGATGAAGTACATGTGGAAAATCAGTTTAACCATTTGAAACCTGCCCCCTTGACTAGTATAATCGTCTGGTGCTAGAGTAGAATTTATGAACATCACGTTTAGAAGGGAATGGGATAAACGTTAGCACTCCTTTCTTCCTTCCAGTAGTTCATATACTCTTTTTCTTTGAATTCTCACTTTGCTATTTTTCACTCTTCCACTGCAAATAATGAACTAAAAAAGACCTTGAAGTATAAGCGTCAACTATGTACTTACAATGACAGCAGTACATAAAAGTTGGGAACTTTCGTAACTGTGTATATTTACTTGAAGAGCAGAATCATGGGCGTCATTTGTGACAATAACGCTATTTTGCTACATTCCTAGATACAAGGGATGGTTAGGTTGAGAGGGTTAAGCGAACACTTTGTGAATGGAGTGTGTCTTTCTCTTTCCACTCTTCGCTCTTCTGTCCTCCTAATATTGTGACTACCTTTCCTCCTAGCTGCTAATAAGAATTCTGTCTCCCAAAGTTTGCCCCCATCTCAGACTCCCACCTTCTCCGGTTCCAATGCTCTCCTTCTTAAGTACTTTATGAGCACCCCCTTTTTAGTTTTTTATCATCATTGCTTGTGGCCTGTATCCATTCCAAAATCAATTCCCAACCTTCTCTTGGATTTGTGCCAAAGAATTTTAAATTTTAAATTTTCACCAATACTGGTAAATGGTTTACAAAATAGACTGGGTGAATGGATTTTCCACAATGGTGACTCAGGGTTAATAGCAAAAAACACAAGTGCTCCTTTGAAGGACCCCAAACTACGACCTTCCAATTAGCTAAAGGAGACTTGTCACAGCTTGGCGGTTAAACTAGCCTCAGGTGAAAGGTATGAAAGTAAACTTGACCTTTCGCTTGTTTTGAAGAAAATGCACAGGAAAACATGAAGCATGTGAGTTATGAAGAATTAAATGCAAATTGAGAAAGTCTTGCACTTCAATCTCACTTACTGTGCAACTATATCCCATGCGTCACCACTGGATTAAAGCATTAATTAAGTTCACAATAATAGTTTCTTTGTTTTTGCTTTCTGTACCTGATGTTGTTCAATATTCATTGCACTATACAGCTGATGAACCATAGTTTTGATGTGTGCAACTGATCTCATGTCATCCATGAGAGTTTTACCTATAAGCAAATAAATGTCAGCAAAGTTTTGAGAGATTCCTTGAATAGACAATCATATGTTGTTGTTCAATGGCAAGGAAGCTAAAAAGGTGTTTAAATGTTAATAAATTACAGAAGAGCCAATAGTTTCTTACTACAGTGTAAAAACACTTATTAATTTTCAAGCCTTGAAATAAACAAACTTCCAAGTTCAGCAAAATTTGAACAAGCAAATGCTTGGAAAACAGAGTTTTAAAGTGGTACTACGACCAAAAAAAACATTTCTCTTTTTTCTTTGGATTTCAAAACTATGTTAACTAAACACTAACTGACCCAAGTTTTAAGTTCTGATTTTAAAGAGATACCTGTTTATTTTAACTGGAATTTTCTTATTTATTGGTCCGCCATTACTAACTTTAAAATCTTGAGAGAGCTGGGTCGAGGAGAAAATGACGTCAAAGACTCACTAGTTTAAGAATGCAATGCGTGTATACGCGGCCGAATCAATATGCAGCACGGGAGTTTCGGGCTTTCAGACTTTTAAACCCGTGTTTTGCATATGCAATAAATTGATTTTACACGCTGAAATTTTAAGCTAGTGAGTAAATGACGTCATTTTCTCAAGATCCAACCCTCTGAGGTCCAATCGGCCAGTTTTGAACGTGAGTAATGGCGGACGATGAAATCCAAAACCTTACACTCAGAATAAACAGCCTTTGGATAAAACTCAAAACTCAAAATTTTGCCAGTTAGGTGTTAGGCAGACACGCTTTCAAAATCTGAAGAAAAAAAGGAAATGATTTTTTGATCATAGTACCACTTTAAAGTTAAGTGATACTTTGATGATAGTAACAATAAATTAAAATTTTCAAAATAACTTACTCTCATCTGGAACTGACACAAAATATAAGTCATCGTTTAACACCAACTTAAAATTGGATTGCAGTAAAACATCTATGCCAGTGCTTCCCGAGATTCTGGAACCATCTTCAGTGTGAACACTGGCTCTTTCAATGCCTTTATCTTCTGTCTGTAGATCTTGAAGGAAATCTTTCACTGTATGACTCAGTGGCTGTAGAGTGAATTCACATTTTTCTCGTCTCGATGGTAGAGGTATGGTAACAACAGGAAAACCACACTTGAAAGCAACTGTCACATACTCTGAAAGGTCTAAAATTCAAAAGAAGACAAAATTAAGGATGTAAAGTGAAGGAGCGATGAGCACATTGTTATCTTAAATCTTACATATAACAGAAAGGTGACATGTCAATGACTCAAGATATGTAGTTGGACACCTGCGCACAACCTAGCATTATTATTGAGAGACCAGTCAAAATAAAGTACATAGCACAATCAGTATTGAAACCAGATTCAAGTCCTTTAGATTCCCTTATAAGGACATGATGCCTTTGAAAGGTTCTTTTTTTTTTTGGCAAGGAAGTCGTTCACTGCATGACTGAGTGGTTGCTGAGTGAATTCACATATTTCCTGTAAGGATGGCAGAGACACGGTAATAACAGGAAAACCACACTTTTGGGCACCTGTAACAGGCACTTAAAAGATTGGAAAAGGGTGCCAAAATAATGATGAAAGGCAAGGTAATGTTTTGATGGGCACATGTCGTTGGTCAAAAACTCATTGACAAAATAGATGCCCACCTGTACACGGCAAAGCAGAGAATTTAGGGACAGACCTTGAAAAACTGCAGAGCATTACTGGTACACCTACAGTGTTGTATTTACCTTCAAATTCCCTTTAAAACACTATGCTGATTTATTGGTGCCGAAAAGGTAGCAAGAGAGGAGGCAGCACTCTCCTCAGAAGCAAGGAGGTCACCGTGGCAACTGAGCCACAGTTCACCTCCCAAGCACCTGTCAATGCATCACTGGGAGAAAAACATTTGTGTAGATTGTATACTAAAACCAAAATATGCCAAGGAGGGAAAAAAGCACGCAAGTGAAAACACAACTCAAGCCAAAGCATATGGCAATGTCCTTGCAAACCTCCTTGGAGTCCCCCAAATATTCCAGGCAAAACCACTGCATTGGCTTGGTTTTCACTTTGCCTAAAATATATTTAGCCTCATATTAAACTTGTTGTCCCTTAATTAAAATAATCTGGAATGTTCCAACTGGAAATAATATTGCCCCAGGCCTATGAAAGCAGGGTTATACTCTGCCTGCTTGCGCTTCTAATCATTTATTATTATTTTGCCTTCTGCAGAGAGTTATCAAGAAAAAAAAATTAACACAGTACAGTATCTATAACTGGAATCTTAACTTTTGGCAAGACTTTAGTCTGTTCTAAATATTAATTTAGGCGTGTGCATATGCATTGCATTTTTAAACTCGTGAGTCTTTGACCTCATCTTATCCTCGATCCAGCTCTCTCAAGATTTTTAAAGTTAGTAATGGGTGGACCATTAAATAGAAAAATTCCAGTCAAAATGAACAGGTGTCTTTCTGAAATGAAGGCTTAAAACTTCGGCCAGTTAGTGTTCAGTTAACATAGTTTTGAAATACAAAGAAAAAGTAGAATTAATTTTTGGTCACAGTAGCACTTTAATGCCATCAACGCAGTAAGAGAGACATTCATGCCATTATTGTAAGGCCTGGGCAAACTGCTTTAACATTTGCTTCAACATCTGTTCGATAACAGTGATATTGAAACTGTTTGCTCTCCCCCTGCCCCACACACACTCCCTAGAATTATGTTGAATCGAAGTTGAATTGATGTTGAATGAGTTTAAAAGCATTTAAACTTTGCTTCAACAACCATTCAACATTAAAAAAAAGACAATTTCTTTTGTTGTTGCAAATGTTGAATGAAGTTGAAGTCGTTTGTCCCCTTCTTTCAACCATAGTAATAACCGTGGCTACAGCCTCGGACTGAATACCAGGCCAGACATTCCAACCCTCCCTATTTGATGTGTTGCCTCCTGCACTCCCAATTTTTAATCAGGTTCTCCCGATTTATCATAAAAATTCTGAAAACAAGGAAAATACTGCTTATCTTAAGTATTTTCTTGCAATCTGAATGTGAAACATTACGTATTACCGGTACACTTTCTTATCCTATAATCTCTAGCCCAGTATCTCCATTGAACACCCTGTGTTGTGCAGACTCATAAGGCCAGCAGTCTTACTCCATAGTACCCGTAGGTACGTCATGTATGGGGAATTATTATGTACCCAATACGTATTATATTATTACATACATATTATGTCACAGAGGTACACAGTGTATTCATATACAACTAACATACCTAGACACAGCTATACACAGCTATATAGAGCTATATAGAGCTATACACAGACATTCAGGGCTATACACATTTATACATACCTATACATGGCTATACGGAGCTATATACTGCTATACAGTACTATACATAGCTATACAGTGCTATACAATGCTATATACAGCTATACATAGCAGTACACAGCTATACAGTGCTATACACAGCTATACAGTGCTATACAGGGCTATACAGAGCTATATACAGCTTTACAGTACTAAACATAGCTATACAGTGCTATACACAGCTATATACAGCTATACATAGCAGTACACAGCTATACAGTGCTATACACAGCTATACAGTGCTATACAGGGCTATACAGAGCTATATACAGCTACACAGTACTATACATAGCTATACAGTGCCATACACAGCTATATACAGCTATACATAGCAGTACAAAGCTATACATAGCTATACACAGCTATACAGTGCTATACAGAACTATACACAGCTATACATAGCTGTACACAGCTATACAGGGCTATACACAGCTATACATAGCAGTACACAGCTATACAGTGCTATACACAGCTAT
>NC_090892.1:12523478-12525978 GCF_036669925.1 Montipora capricornis
TTAAAAGAAATAAACAAGTGATAACGGCAATTTGTGTGTACTGCTATTTCGACGAGTTGTATAACCTTGTAAAGCTGGACATCAGACTCTTTATGTAATAATAATAATAATTAATAATAATAATTTATTTCACTTATAAAGCGCAAATATCAATTAGGTTATTTTCATTTGCGCTAACTTAAAAATTATAGTAACTACTAATATACTAATACAAATAATTAAAACCACAGTAAATTTAAGAACTATCAATATAAAAGGTAATCAAAATATAACCTTATTAAACCTTAGCTATATATTTATGTGATTTATATATTTATGTGATGTTAACACAATAAGCAGGGATAGTGTAATTTGTTATTGTACATCAAGGAGAATAAAAGCGAGTAATTCAGCAATTTTATATTTTCCTTTAAGACGCAATCTTTGAGAGTCAAGTTTGCGAAAAAGCGAAGACTGAAAAAACCAATTTGAACTTTGTACTTAGTGGGAGTGGGAGGGCTGGACGAGAAAATATTTGGCCCGAGGTCCGTGCCCCATGACCGAGGGCCAAATATTTTCCTGTCCGGCCCGACCTAAACTCAGTCAATAAGCATTTTATCATATGGGCTCCATACACTATTTATGAACACTCAGAAGATGAAGTTAGGACAAAATATAAACAAAAATGTGCACAGAAAATCTATCTATAAATATGTTCTTTGCAGTTGATTTTCTGGCTGTAAATTACTTGAATGTTTAAAAGCAAAGAAATCCTCTAAAATTGCATCGTACGGAGCAGTATGTGTTCCTAGTAGGGCCGTACGGCTTTTCCGGCCCTTCTCGCGCTAATGCGTACGGCCCTCATACGGGCATTATCCCAATAGTTTTGCAATGAAAGCACGCTCGGGGCCGTACGGACCATATGATGAATTGAAGTTACGAAATACTCAATATCTGTCTTCAGGAGAACTTTTTAGGTATACAAAAACCTAATTTAATATTATACATATTCACCTAACTTGACCTTGTTCTTATTGTTGGCGCTGATGACTAAAGGGAGTTTCCCTATGATAATGAGATGGTTTAGTGTACCATACAAACCTCCTAGACTTCATAAGTTGACTTTCATTCAGCTGTGAAAGTTATGCTAGTCTTGAGAAATTGATAAGAGGTTCATTGCGCACATGAAATTCACCCTACGTATGTGATACAACGCTTAAATTGCGCTGCTTAGCGGCGTACAGCTGTGTTTCGCTCTGTATAGCTCTGTATATCTGTGTAAAGCTGTGTATAGCCCAGTATAGCCCTGTAGAGCTGTGTCTAGCCCTGTATATCTGTGCATAGCTGTTTATAGCCCTGTACATAGCTGAGTATAGCCCTTTACAGCTGTGTACAGCCCTGTTTTACTGTGTATAGCTCTCTATAGCTGTTTATAGCCCTGTATAACTGTGTATAGCTCTGCATATCTGTGTATAGCCCTGTACAGCTGTGAATAGGTCTGTATAGCTCTGTATAACCCTGTGTAGCTGTGTATTGCCCTGTATAGCTGTGTATCGCTCTGTATAGCTGTGTTTAGTTATGTACACTTGTGTATAGTTGTGTATAGCACAGTATAGCGTTGTATAGCTATGTATAGTCCTGTATATCTGTGTATAGGTATGTATACCTGTGTATAGGTCTGTATAGCTCTGTATAGCCCTGTAAAGGTATGTATAGCTGTGTATAGCGCTGTATAGCTGAGTATAGATCTGTATAGCTGTGTATAGCTGTGTATAGCTTTGTATAGCTGTGTATAGCTCTGTTTAGCCCAGTATAGCGCTGTATAGCTGTGTATAGCTCTGTATAGCCCAGTATAGCGCTGTATAGCTGTGTATAGACCTGTATATCTGTGTATAGGTATGTATACCTGTGTATAGGTCTGTATAGCCCTTTATAGGTATGTATAGCTGTGTATAGCGCTGTATAGCTGTGTATAGACCTGTATAGCTGTGTATAGCTATGTATACCTGTGTATAGGTCTGTATAGCTCTGTATAGCCCTGTATAGGTATGTATAGCTCTGTATAGCGCTGTATAGCTGAGTATACATCTGTGTAGCTGTGTATAGCTATGTATACCTTTGTATAGATCTGTATAGCTCTGTAAAGCACTGTAGAGCTGCGTATAGACCTGTATAGCTGTGAATAGCGATTATGTATACCTGTGTATAGGTGTGTATAGCTCTGCATAGCCCAGTATAGCGCTGTAGAGCTGCGTATAGACCTGTATAGCTGTGAATAGCGATTATGTATACCTGTGTATAGGTCTGTGTAGCCCTTTATAGTTATGTATAGCACTGTATAGCGCTGTATAGCTGTGTATAGACCTGTTTATCTGTGTATAGGTATGTATACCTGTGTATAGGTCTGTATAGCCCTTTATAGGTAGGTATAGCGCTGTATAGCTGTGTATAGCTGTGTATAGACCTGTATACCTATGTATAGCTATGTATACCTTTGTATAGGTATGTATAGCTCTGTATA
>NC_090892.1:12538478-12540978 GCF_036669925.1 Montipora capricornis
GGCTGGTATCCGGTCACCCACTGGTTAACTCACAATGAAGTTAACTTGCCCACTCATTCAAAGTCTATTCAGCCACAGATTACGTTAACTTGCTTACACATCAAGTTAACTCACCTGCACTATCAATGACTTGCCCATTTTGAAGTTGTGTGTGTTGTAGTTCAATTTTGACCTCTGTTTTAATTTTTTTGAACCAGTTCAAAATTTTTAAACCAATTGGTAGAGATCTTCCCCATTATCTCTATGCTACCCCACCCTTCTTTCACAGATATATTCCCCCTTACCTTCCAGGTGGCTCTTCCTAATACCCCTTACACCCACTCCCTCCACAATACCCCACACAGACTTTTCACACTTCTCGAGAGTTTTCTTTTTACTCACCTTAACTCGAACTTGAATTTCCTATCTCTGGATTTGCTGCCCACTTTCCTGTCCACTTGACCACTCAAGCAGCTTGTGCAAATTCTCCATGATAATTTATAATTAAATATTTTAAATATTTTATTATTTACCCCAGGCCAGTCTCGGTCCAAACTTTAATTTATTCACATTTGGTCACATGGTCAGCCACATGTAAATCTAGCAGTGATAAAATGGCGGACTCATGCCAATGCAATAGTGTACAATGTCGGCCATCCAGATACCAACCCGCGGGACAGGGATTAACTTCAATGAACTTTTGTCGTGGAACTGTCCGACGCTCAGAGTACACAACTACATTGTAAACTTGCTGTGAAAAAGAAGTTGAACTTCATGTCAGCCTCAAAGTCAATGTTTCTCGATTCCCATTTATTTCCTTCAATCTGTGTGGGTTTAGTATTTTACATATTATGTTCTGGAAAACAAAATGCAGCTCAGTTGACAGTTCTGGAATAAAGCACTGTGTCAAGTTACTGCACTACCACACGTATGCAATGTGTGCCTATTTTTTTTAATGTTTGATCTCATAACATAAAAAATCTTCAACTCCTAGTCGAATGTGTGGGGGAGTATTTTAATTTAACATAATGGGTGGGCAAATAGACTTCAAATGAGTGGGCGAGGCGACAGACATTCATTTGGCCCAGCGAGGCTGTTGCAGATTTTCATACCCAGGGGGGTGGGGGGGGGAGAGAGGAGGACTCCCATGTGAAAGGGACGGGGTGCACATTGGAAACTTTGAGAGGTACCAAGATCCTGTCTTGTGGGCGTGGCATCCCTCTAAGAGGAACCAAATTATGGGTTTTAATTTAACACAACATTAAAAAATCATTAATTATCAAACGTCTCATGCCTGCCATAATTTTTTTGGCTCAGTACTCTAAAAAGTTCTGCTAAAGCTCCCTCTGTGGTCCTTTTGAGGCTGAACACCCTAAAAGGTACCAAAACCGCCTTTTTAACCCCTAAAAGGTACGACAAGCACCCTCGTCCATTTTGTAAGGGAGTCCCCCCCCTCCTTTCTGGGGGCACAAACCTGACCCTCTCCATCATTTGCACAAGCTTCACATCATTCAGGGAGGTTCATATGAGCTTGCTATGAGTACGTACATGTATGAGATACATGTAATAATTGAACAACAGAACTTCAAACAGAAAGGAACATTTTGGTTTGACCAATAATTTATTTGGGCAGCCTTCCATGGTGGCCCCAAATATTCCTGTCACATGGAACCAGAATGAACTTGAAACTGTTAAGAATTTTGGGTGAATTAAAAGTGCACCTGGTATATGAGACATTTACCATAGGGATTGCTTAATTGTAAACTCTTATCTCAATGTGTGCCAATATTGTTCAAGATTAAGGTGTGTGTAGGTTTAAATTACATAATGGTACATTACCCAGACAGCTGTTTTAAGTGCCTGATTCGATTAGTGTGTTTGCATGCAAAGGAATTTGACTTACATGTAGGTGTTTTGGGAATCCTTCCCAGGCTCCCACTTCTTACACTAGTCTAAGTCTTGACAATTGCACTTGTCCATTAATAATCTTCTGTTTTCACCAATTGATTCTGTCTGCTTAGCAAAATTCTTCTACGAATTAAGCTATCGAGAGGTCATCTCCACTTGAGTATTAAAAAGCTGGTCGAGGACCTTACACGTATATTAGGAACTGTTGCCTTAACACTTTAACTCCCAGTTTACCACCAGACAATTTTTCTCTTCATTGGGGGGCCTGTTGGGCCTTAAAGTTTAAAAGTTACTAGGGAGGGGCCTGGTACAATTCAGGCATAGTGTGGAAATGATCCTGATGACTCTTTTCTCTTTACACAGATAATTGAGTATGAAAATCGTATCAGACAGTACAGTACACCAGACAAGGTGTTCAGGTACTTTGCCTCTCTCAAAGTTGTGCATATTGGTGAAGTCAATGAAGTGTTCATGACGCCTGAAGATTTTGTGAGATCATTAACTCCAGGAAAAATCCAACCAGCTGGTAAGATCTGAAATTTCTTGAACCATATTGTGGCGGATCTAGATCTGTCCTGTTGTAAGGGTTTGGTTTTGTAGGGTTTAAGAGGCA
>NC_090892.1:12550978-12559879 GCF_036669925.1 Montipora capricornis
TCCAGCATAGAAAAGTTCAAGCAACAGTGGAGGAAGAGAAGTGGCAGGGAAAGCTCATGAAGCATAGATGGGATGACGAACACCTACGCGCCTACACCGGCACGCATGCACAAAGTTGTTGGTCTGCAAGAGTTGTACTAGCAGTTGCTACCAACGAAGGTATTCTACCACAGGAAGACCAGAAGATGAATGTTGTCACATGTGCAGCAAGTCTCCAGACAATGCCTCGCACATTCTAGCAGGTCAGGATGCAGTATACTAGCGCAAACAAAGTATCTAGCGCAATGTAACAATGCTCTTAAGGTTCTGTTTTTTGAGATACTTGCGTCGTTGGACCTTGGCACATCAGTAGGACCATGGTACATGTACTTGAAAGTCCAACCTAAACCAGTGTACGAGAACGAGAGGGCAATTGTCTATTGGATATACTCTGGTGTGCAGATACCATGCATGTCACAGTGAACAGGATTGATGCAACTATCATCGACAAAGAGAGCAAAACAGTGTCAGTGATTGAGATGACCTGCCCTTGGGCAGAATATAGAGACGCGAAAACAGTAGAGGAGACATGAGAGATAATGGGGGTGCAGAAATGGTGCAGTGGTGCTGGGATGGCAGGGATAGTGCAGTGGTGAGAGCACTCGCCTCCCACCAATGTGGCCCGGGTTTGATTCCCATATTGGGCGTCATATGTGGGTTGAGTTTGTTAGTTCTCTACTCTGCACCAAGAGGTTTCTCCGGGTACTCTGGTTTCCCCTCTCCGCAAAAACCAACATTTAACTTGATTTGTGTTAATTGTAATTTCAGTTTACAATGTCCCCAGTTAATGCTCCAGAGCTAGAACAACTAGACACTTAAATAATTTTAAATTCCTTTCCTTTCCTTTCCCAGCCATTGCGTGACACAATACAACATCATCATAGACATTAGCCCGCAAGCAAGCTCTCTTGCAGGTTGTGGTGTGGGTGGCCCACCCAGCCACCCAGCCACCCAAGAGAGCTTGCTCGCAGGCTACATAGATATCCTCGAGGGTACTCCCAGATGTTAGCCGGGCACTATGAATGAATTTTTAGGTTTATCACATAGAATTCCAGGAAAGATTACCGTTTGGAAATATCTGCATTGGGTCCAGAGATATTTAATTTTGAAAAAATAATTAATGTGTAAAATATTATGCGAATGACAGCACTGATGACATTATTCACTCAACCCAATGTAACATCAAGTACATTAATAGAGCTATCTCAGTCAATTTGTAGCAGAGACCATGAAACTTGGTAGGCTAATTAATAGTTCTACAGGTAACACACCTATGGCTATAAAGAAATTGGTTCCCGTGGCAACTCACTCTTTTCCAGTCCCCTGCAACCTGATTTCAACATTTTTGATAATCTTAAGCTAGAAAAACATTTAACAAGCCCACAAACTCGACCTGACATATATTTGTATGCTTGCATGATCACGCAGATGTGGCACCACTGGCAAATATCAAATAGAACTCGAAAGGTGGCCAGCAAAGCCTTTAATATCAGGGAGGTGTGGGATCCAATATGTTGCCATGGTAACAAAACTGGTATGCTCATATTGTGGAGCACATTTACTAGAATCTTACTGCAATGAATCAAGCATTTCTGATACAAATTGGCTGAGATATATTTTTTTATCATATTTGATCAAAATTTGGTTGAGTTTATGATGTCATCACTTGTCTGGACAAAAGAGATATTTGAAAATAGTAAATAGCGTTCCTTTTCTCTTACATGACTACATGTTTTTGTCTTAAAATGGCTTAGATGGTAAAGATGCAAATTTTGTCACAGTAGCACTTTAAGCTCAACAACAAATCAATAGCATCACAAATGCAGAAGTCATTCATTACTAGTTTACTCAACGTTACACGCTCATTCAAAATCTTAAGCTAAGCGACATTCGAGTAGGTAGTTTTTTATTTATTGTTGGACCTTATTCTATTTTCGTATGTATTTAATAGAGAATTTCTTATATTTTAGAGATTTTATATGCATTTTTGTTGCCTGTTATTTTATATAATTATTGTATTCGACAATTTTTTGCTTAGGATTTGAAGTCTTTGCATTGATTGGTTACGGTTTGCCGCCCAATCAGCATAATTATGTAGGTCTGGGCATCCACAAGTTTAGATACTGCCATGATAATTACTATTTACAGTCAGGGAACCCTACCCTGCGAGCCACCATTAGTTTCTTTGAGTAAGCCGCCGTCCAGTGCCATGGACGAATGGATTAAATTTGTACGGGTAAAACGAGTTAGTAAACTTGTTTTAGTACTTGTGCATGCGTTCAGTTACAGAACTGCTGCATTTGGGTGAGCCGGTTGTGTGGTGATTCCATATTTTCCCCGTGAGGAAGTGATGTCAAATGCATCACATGGGGTGTGATGTACTTTGCACATGCTTGATGGAAAATCAAACGGTTGCTCGCAGTGGTTTCTCTCTCGGGAATTGCAGGAGAAACCAACTGCTTGCAGGGCATGGAAATACCATGGTTAAATAATATAATTTTTGTGAATAAATCTGTTTTTTCACTTCCCTCCCTTTCAAAAAAACTCTCGCTTCGGTGAAATCCCATAATTTCAAAGATTGAATAACTTGATTATAATAAATTATTTTATTTTATTAAGCAATGATTTGGGTAAATGGTCTTGAAACATTAGTTAAGAGCAATGTCAGAAAAGAAGTCAAAGAAAAAAAGTCAGAAAACGGGCAGTTTTATAACTATTTTGATTGAGATGTTGTTGTTTCCAGTTCAATTCTTATGATCCAGTAGATGGTCGAATAAGAGAATGGGAGTTTGCAGACATGCTGTTAACCTACTCCAGTTTCCATGAAAAAAAAAAGCAAAAATTCTCAGAAAAGTGAAGAAATTCTTCCAAGAAGACTCCCAGGTAGGAAAATAAGGGTGGTGAATGCTAAGCAAATTAATTAAGTTATCAAAGCCTGTAACAGGCCTAATATAAGGGATATGCAATATGCAGTGATTGCGATGTGCAGACAACATTTTGATCAAGGGTATATAGCAAAATATGTGAACTCATGTGGACAAAGCTGCCGAATGTCCAAAAGTAGTGTTTTCATTGCAATTGCTATATAATTGGCAATGACTGGTTCAAAAAAATTGATGATGTAAGTGCAGAACAGTTAAGACCACCAGGATTAAGTACATCAATACTGATTGGCCAGCACCAATTTATTTTCCCACCTTTTGAACTTGTCAAGTTCTATTTTTTTATTTGTACTTGTCAGTTGAATTTGGACTGGTTCAAGGAACTGCTTTTGCCTGTTGCAGTTGCGTCAGGCCATTGTAAAATATAATGCTAAGGTTTACTGTTTTTTTCCTAGTAAACTGAAAACTGCTCTATTCACTTTATAGGGAATAGCATTTCAGGATTACTTGGACTTTTTCTGTTTCATGAGAAACATTTCCGAGGCAGACATGGCTTTGAGTTTTCATCATGCTGCTGGCAAAGCTATTGATCCTGGTAATAACCTTGTTTAAATTGTTCTTTGTTCTTGCTAACAATCACTTCCATGAACAGGAGTGGTAAATTCCTGGTGAAGAGGTAGCTTAAAAGGCCTCTTTGGTAGGGACTTGGGTATGTTTTGTGAGTATACCTGTTAGTTCTTTCCATTCGCTCACTCCATCTTAAACCCCTGTATGTGTTCTCTGGGAGTTCTTTTCTTTTTAAACATAACCTCTGAGCCATCATCCCTTTCCAGTAGTGTAGCAGCTCTTGTAACCTGCTATTGTTTGGTATTGTTAAAGCAGCTTGTATTGTTTTAAAATATAAGTCATTGTTTCAATGATTGTTATTGTTTAGTCTTTTGTTGTTGGCTAGGGTAGCACTAGCGAGTCAATCACATTACACGTTATGATAGCTGCTACATCACCCATCCTTTCAATGTGCCCAATGGGTCGGGAAGCTTGCTTGCAGGCTACCACCAATTTTTCTTCCAATTACTTGATAATGTGTTACTCCTAGAACATGGCAGGCATGGTAGAGATCAGACAAAAACACTATTTCCTGTATCTCATTAAGGTTATCTATGGTAATCATTTGTAATTATTATTGTCATGACTTTATCTACCTAAAGAGGTTGTCAGATCTCAGCTTTCTAATTCTTTGGTTTATGAAATGTGTTACGGCATCAAGAGTGGTTATTAACTGATGCTTAGAACTCCTACCAAGATACAGGAAGATGCAAAGAGATGCAAGGAGCCTCTATCCATGTAATCATATACTTCTTCTGGGTTGGAACAAATAGATTTGGAACTTTTCCCAGGTTTATTGAGTTTAACAAAGAAAAAGAAAACAAAACAGAGGCAAAGTACTGTTTTACTTTTAATCTATTGCATCCTCATTCTACTTCAATGTTGACTCAGAAAACTGTTTTAAAAAGGGGGATGGTGTGTAACCAATCACAGTTAAGTTCATGACACCTGATCAGAGATACAGAACCACAATGTTTTAACTGTTGCTGTTGCATTATATTTGTCATTCGCCTGATGGTCGTTTTCCTTGCAATACAAGCATTTCTAAATTATTATTTCAGGCTGTTAACCTTTTCTGAGGTTGATACAGACTGAGTGTAATTGGGCCGTCTTTTAACTTTCTTCTTTCTTGCTGGCAGAAACGTTCAAGCAAGTTGCAAAAACAGTGACGGATGTAGATTTAACAGACAACGTTGTGGATGTTGTGTACAAGATGTTTGATGAAAATGGTAGACAATAAAATAGACAGTCGTATTGCTATTTTGTAGACAGTCGTAGAACAGTACAACTTTCTTTAATAGTTTACCAAACATGTTTTAACAGCACTTTCATCATTGTCACTGTAAGTTACAAAGTCTGAAATCATGGTTGAATTTAAACAGCATGCAAGTTTACAAAGTTCGTTGTGTTGCGTGACATAGTTGATTAGCTAGTTTGCATATCCTTCTCTGTGCTATGATTGAGAATTGTCCAATGTAAGGAATTTTAAAATAGAACTTAGATGCTTCTTGACTACCTGAATGCGGCTGTTTTTCTGCCCTCGACTGCTTGTCTCCCTATTGATATATTAGGCTAGTTTTCACTACTTTCAAATCCACAATCTTTTTAGTGTGAAAGATGCTGATCCCCAGGAGCTTCCCACCATTCAGCCTCCTGCTGAATGTCTTCCATTTAAATGAACATTGTTATCAAGCCTTATAGCTTCTCTCGTTCCTGAAGAGACAAGGATTGTTATCTTACTATCTTTCAATCTACTTTCCTCTTCCTGATTAAGTGGCTTTGCTCACAGGGTAAGGATGCTTACTTTCTGTACATGCAAGCTTCTTGTACCGTAAAAGAGAGAAAAAAAAAACTATGAAGCCAGAAAAGTGTGTCAAATTACCAAAGCGTAGATCCATGTTGCTTACTTGATGGCTTTTTTTAACCCTTTTTTTTTTCAGACGATGGGGTCCTTAGCCACAAAGAGTTTGTTGTCGTTATGAAGAACCAGCTGGTTCGAGGACTAGAAAATGTAATTATCATATTTGTCATTATGAGAATTTATTATAACCCAAAGCCAAAGCTGCATGGCCAGTTACTGCTTAAGAATAGTTCCTAACTTCTTTCTGTAGTTCAAGTATAGGAGCTTCGTACATGTATGTACATCCTCACAAAATGACCAGCTAGGTGAAAAATAATAATTTTAATAAATAATAAAATTTATCAGTGGAGCACCACACTGGTCTCATGGTTAGTGCGCTGAACGCCGGATTGAGTGGTCCGGGTTTGTGTCGTGGCCGGGGACATTGTGTTGTGTTCTTTGGCAAGACACTTTATTCTCACGGTGCCTCTCTCCACCCAGGTGTATAAATGGGTACCAGCGAAGTTAATGCTGGGGGTAACCCTGCAAAGGACTGGCATCCCATCCAGGGGGGAGTAGAAATACTCCCAGTCGCTTCATGTTACAGAAACCAGAGATAAGCGCCGGCCTGATGGGCCTTCTAGGCTCGTAGCAGACTTTACCTACCTACCACACTGGTATGGCAGAGTGATGGATTAAATTCCCTTTTAATTTTTTTAGGCTTTCCTTTCATTACTATTTAACATTACAAATTGCAATGGTATCAGACCAAAGATGACCAGTCCATGTTATCTGGAAAGTTTTAGTTTCAAGAATATTTGTATGTAGTAAGGAATAAAACACTTTTATCTTTCAGCCAAGGGACACTGGTTTTGGCAGACTTATGCAGGCCATTTGGCATTGTGGGAAACGTGTCACTTACCAGACACTCCACCTCTACCCCAGTAATTCAGTAGCAATGGATGATTGACAAGATGTTTGAATTATTGCATACATGTCTAGCTGCCAGCTTCATCAAGGAATTGGTCCAATCAGTGAAACAGTTTTTGATCAAACTTGGAGAGCCTTGTTGGATAATATTGACAACTCACTGTTGAGAGTTTCTGGACAGTCGTGTTTTGGCTGAACACAATAAAATTATACATTTTCAGCAGCTATTTAATAGTGGTTATAATAATTATATAAACATTGTTGTTATATGATAAAGTTCTCAACAAAACACTTGACTTATTAACGGACCATGATACTCATCAGTAATGATCATGATGCATTAACAAGGGACAGAAAAAACAATGCTCATCCTCAAAATAATGTACTATTTTATGCAACCTGGTAGTCAAGGTTTTTGTAAATAATTTTTTGTTATGTAGTAAGGTTGTAGAAGGATGAACAGTGATGGGTCTTTTTGCTGTATGGATAATGACCAGTAGTCTGAAAATTTATTATTTGTGTTGGAATATTTAAAACAAGACAAGCAGGTGGATTATGATAATTATTATAATTAATTTTAATGCCTAAGGGTCAGACATAAAGCAGCACTGTGCAGTTAACATAGTTTGCTTGTGCTGTTAAAAACATTATAAAAGATAATGACTAAATGGAAACTAACTAGCGGAGTTCACTTTCCTCGACACTCTGTACATTGTTTTCCTTCTGAAGTTAAAAGAGTTCATTGGAGAGATTTGTTTGCATTTTTGGCAGGTGTGAAGCTGAAGACTGGCTGTTAGCCAAAAATTAGTGGAAACAGACATTTTGCTCTTAATTGAAGATGGTGCCTACTATTGTTCCTGCAATGCGTTCTGCACATTTCAAGACTCTAGTTTCCTATTGGTGGTGCTTACCAATACATGGATATTTTTGTGCAGTTTAACACTATGCAGAGAAAGCAGAACTCAGCAAGTACTCTTGGTAGTGGGGGTAACCTTGCATGTCTCAGAGATAATTGAGCTTCAATTTGGAAAAGAACCCCATACATTGCTTTGTATGTTAATATTATTCATGAATTATCTTTGAAAATGCATGGCTACCCCCAATTTTATTTTTGGATTTCAATAACATTTGTTAAAAATCTGCTTTTCCTGCATATTCATAAACTGGAAAAAATACCTTTGAATTACATGGAGTATGCACCATCCTGAGAAAGCAAGAAATACACAAAAAAAAGATATTTTTTATAGACTTTCACAAGTAGCATCTTGTCATTTGTTGTAAGCCAAAATACACCTAAAGCTCATCTTGTGCCAGCAAGGAGTTTTTGCAACGACAACATTGAGTCATTAATGGCTCTGGTTAAACAAGAAAAAAAAATAATATAGTTACTGTAATGCTACATGTGTGACATGCTGCCATTTTGCCAAATTTTAGTGCATTTATTTCCTGTACTCTGTAATGTGAAATGACCAAATGTGCACGCAACAATGATTGGTTACTATCTATGTTTAGTTCACATAAATTATGTCCAAATCAATCCATTCCAGGTTATTTCGCCCATATCGCAGAACAAAAAGTGGAATAATAGTGAAAAAATTTTTTACAGAGCAAAGTTGTAATTTGAACTTAGGTTTTCATTGACATTGCGGTTGTCATTGCTTAAACTCCATCACCTCAAGGCACTACATACCAGTAAGACTAAAGTATCTGATACGGAAGTTGTTCTGGAATGATCAATGTTAAAGACAAATGCTGTACTTAGAAGAACGAGGATGTGCGGTCTGGGTGCACGTTGGACACACATCCACAATTTCGCACTCTTCAAGTAACCCTAATTCATCACACTTATGGGACCTTTATGCTTGGGAGGATTTCATTGAGTTGTATGCATGTGGTACGGTTACCCTGAAGACAGCAAATTAACATTTGTGTCATTACTGCCCCGCAAACATTGCTTTAAGAACTGGCAACTGCGGGGGCAGCAGGACGAAGTGCTTCTTCTCCACCTTTCCCGCACCCAGTCTGTGAGGATCTTGTGATGGGTAGTGTATTGGTGGAGGACCAGGTGGAGGCGTGGTATCCCTTGCTGCACAGGAGGAGGCATCGGGGGGAGGAGGAGCACCATAAAATGGAATTGGAGGCCTGATGCAGGATGACCAAATGGTGGTGGTGGTGGGAATCCCCCAGGTGGGGAGGTAAGGGATGACCTATAGGAGGAGGGGGCATTCCTGGAACCGGTCCAGGAGGAGGTGGCAAGGTGAGTGTAATAGGCGGTGGGACTGATGCTTGTGCTGCTGGTGATGGAGCATTAAGATTGAAGAAATTTGGTGGTTGGCTTTTGTTATCTGGTGGTGGTGGTGGAAGAGCTGAAAAAAAATAAAAGATATTCCATGATGAAAAATCAGTCCTTTAAAATGTTCATTTGTGACCCTCCACAGGAAAACAGTGAACAAGATGAATGCACCCGCACGGCACGTTAAAACAAAAGGAGCGTGAGTCAACACGTTAGCTGCGTGTTAGTAGCCTTCCTCATTAAAGTTGAGGCCTTTGTTTTTACACACTAAAGACAAAAGAGTGTGTGATGAGCTTTGCGTGCGCTTACAC
>NC_090892.1:12574376-12586876 GCF_036669925.1 Montipora capricornis
GGGTCCAGAGATATTTAATTTTGAAAAAATAATTAATGTGTAAAATATTATGCGAATGACAGCACTGATGACATTATTCACTCAACCCAATGTAACATCAAGTACATTAATAGAGCTATCTCAGTCAATTTGTAGCAGAGACCATGAAACTTGGTAGGCTAATTAATAGTTCTACAGGTAACACACCTATGGCTATAAAGAAATTGGTTCCCGTGGCAACTCACTCTTTTCCAGTCCCCTGCAACCTGATTTCAACATTTTTGATAATCTTAAGCTAGAAAAACATTTAACAAGCCCACAAACTCGACCTGACATATATTTGTATGCTTGCATGATCACGCAGATGTGGCACCACTGGCAAATATCAAAAGAGAACTCGAAAGGTGGCCAGCAAAGCCTTTAATATCAGGGAGGTGTGGGATCCAATATGTTGCCATGGTAACAAAACTGGTATGCTCATATTGTGGAGCACATTTACTAGAATCTTACTGCAATGAATCAAGCATTTCTGATACAAATTGGCTGAGATATATTTTTTTATCATATTTGATCAAAATTTGGTTGAGTTTATGATGTCATCACTTGTCTGGACAAAAAGAGATATTTGAAAATAGTAAATAGCGTTCCTTTTCTCTTACATGACTACATGTTTTTGTCTTAAAATGGCTTAGATGGTAAAGATGCAAATTTTGTCACAGTAGCACTTTAAGCTCAACAACAAATCAATAGCATCACAAATGCAGAAGTCATTCATTACTAGTTTACTCAACGTTACACGCTCATTCAAAATCTTAAGCTAAGCGACATTCGAGTAGGTAGTTTTTTATTTATTGTTGGACCTTATTCTATTTTCGTATGTATTTAATAGAGAATTTCTTATATTTTAGAGATTTTATATGCATTTTTGTTGCCTGTTATTTTATATAATTATTGTATTCGACAATTTTTTGCTTAGGATTTGAAGTCTTTGCATTGATTGGTTACGGTTTGCCGCCCAATCAGCATAATTATGTAGGTCTGGGCATCCACAAGTTTAGATACTGCCATGATAATTACTATTTACAGTCAGGGAACCCTACCCTGCGAGCCACCATTAGTTTCTTTGAGTAAGCCGCCGTCCAGTGCCATGGACGAATGGATTAAATTTGTACGGGTAAAACGAGTTAGTAAACTTGTTTTAGTACTTGTGCATGCGTTCAGTTACAGAACTGCTGCATTTGGGTGAGCCGGTTGTGTGGTGATTCCATATTTTCCCCGTGAGGAAGTGATGTCAAATGCATCACATGGGGTGTGATGTACTTTGCACATGCTTGATGGAAAATCAAACGGTTGCTCGCAGTGGTTTCTCTCTCGGGAATTGCAGGAGAAACCAACTGCTTGCAGGGCATGGAAATACCATGGTTAAATAATATATAATTTTTGTGAATAAATCTGTTTTTTCACTTCCCTCCCTTTCAAAAAAACTCGCGCTTCGGTGAAATCCCATAATTTCAAAGATTGAATAACTTGATTATAATAAAATTATTTTATTTTATTAAGCAATGATTTGGGTAAATGGTCTTGAAACATTAGTTAAGAGCAATGTCAGAAAAGAAGTCAAAGAAAAAAAGTCAGAAAACCGGGCAGTTTTATAACTATTTTGATTGAGATGTTGTTGTTTCCAGTTCAATTCTTATGATCCAGTAGATGGTCGAATAAGAGAATGGGAGTTTGCAGACATGCTGTTAACCTACTCCAGTTTCCATGAAAAAAAAAAGCAAAAAATTCTCAGAAAAGTGAAGAAATTCTTCCAAGAAGACTCCCAGGTAGGAAAATAAGGGTGGTGAATGCTAAGCAAATTAATTAAGTTATCAAAGCCTGTAACAGGCCTAATATAAGGGATATGCAATATGCAGTGATTGCGATGTGCAGACAACATTTTGATCAAGGGTATATAGCAAAATATGTGAACTCATGTGGACAAAGCTGCCGAATGTCCAAAAGTAGTGTTTTCATTGCAATTGCTATATAATTGGCAATGACTGGTTCAAAAAAATTGATGATGTAAGTGCAGAACAGTTAAGACCACCAGGATTAAGTAACATCAATACTGATTGGCCAGCACCAATTTATTTTCCCACCTTTTGAACTTGTCAAGTTCTATTTTTTTATTTGTACTTGTCAGTTGAATTTGGACTGGTTCAAGGAACTGCTTTTGCCTGTTGCAGTTGCGTCAGGCCATTGTAAAATATAATGCTAAGGTTTACTGTTTTTTTCCTAGTAAACTGAAAAACTGCTCTATTCACTTTATAGGGAATAGCATTTCAGGATTACTTGGACTTTTTCTGTTTCATGAGAAACATTTCCGAGGCAGACATGGCTTTGAGTTTTCATCATGCTGCTGGCAAAGCTATTGATCCTGGTAATAACCTTGTTTAAATTGTTCTTTGTTCTTGCTAACAATCACTTCCATGAACAGGAGTGGTAAATTCCTGGTGAAGAGGTAGCTTAAAAGGCCTCTTTGGTAGGGACTTGGGTATGTTTTGTGAGTATACCTGTTAGTTCTTTCCATTCGCTCACTCCATCTTAAACCCCTGTATGTGTTCTCTGGGAGTTCTTTTCTTTTTAAACATAACCTCTGAGCCATCATCCCTTTCCAGTAGTGTAGCAGCTCTTGTAACCTGCTATTGTTTGGTATTGTTAAAGCAGCTTGTATTGTTTTAAAATATAAGTCATTGTTTCAATGATTGTTATTGTTTAGTCTTTTGTTGTTGGCTAGGGTAGCACTAGCGAGTCAATCACATTACACGTTATGATAGCTGCTACATCACCCATCCTTTCAATGTGCCCAATGGGTCGGGAAGCTTGCTTGCAGGCTACCACCAATTTTTCTTCCAATTACTTGATAATGTGTTACTCCTAGAACATGGCAGGCATGGTAGAGATCAGACAAAAACACTATTTCCTGTATCTCATTAAGGTTATCTATGGTAATCATTTGTAATTATTATTGTCATGACTTTATCTACCTAAAGAGGTTGTCAGATCTCAGCTTTCTAATTCTTTGGTTTATGAAATGTGTTACGGCATCAAGAGTGGTTATTAACTGATGCTTAGAACTCCTACCAAGATACAGGAAGATGCAAAGAGATGCAAGGAGCCTCTATCCATGTAATCATATACTTCTTCTGGGTTGGAACAAATAGATTTGGAACTTTTCCCAGGTTTATTGAGTTTAACAAAGAAAAAGAAAACAAAACAGAGGCAAAGTACTGTTTTACTTTTAATCTATTGCATCCTCATTCTACTTCAATGTTGACTCAGAAAACTGTTTTAAAAAGGGGATGGTGTGTAACCAATCACAGTTAAGTTCATGACACCTGATCAGAGATACAGAACCACAATGTTTTAACTGTTGCTGTTGCATTATATTTGTCATTCGCCTGATGGTCGTTTTCCTTGCAATACAAGCATTTCTAAATTATTATTTCAGGCTGTTAACCTTTTCTGAGGTTGATACAGACTGAGTGTAATTGGGCCGTCTTTTAACTTTCTTCTTTCTTGCTGGCAGAAACGTTCAAGCAAGTTGCAAAAACAGTGACGGATGTAGATTTAACAGACAACGTTGTGGATGTTGTGTACAAGATGTTTGATGAAAATGGTAGACAATAAAATAGACAGTCGTATTGCTATTTTGTAGACAGTCGTAGAACAGTACAACTTTCTTTAATAGTTTACCAAACATGTTTTAACAGCACTTTCATCATTGTCACTGTAAGTTACAAAGTCTGAAATCATGGTTGAATTTAAACAGCATGCAAGTTTACAAAGTTCGTTGTGTTGCGTGACATAGTTGATTAGCTAGTTTGCATATCCTTCTCTGTGCTATGATTGAGAATTGTCCAATGTAAGGAATTTTAAAATAGAACTTAGATGCTTCTTGACTACCTGAATGCGGCTGTTTTTCTGCCCTCGACTGCTTGTCTCCCTATTGATATATTAGGCTAGTTTTCACTACTTTCAAATCCACAATCTTTTTAGTGTGAAAGATGCTGATCCCCAGGAGCTTCCCACCATTCAGCCTCCTGCTGAATGTCTTCCATTTAAATGAACATTGTTATCAAGCCTTATAGCTTCTCTCGTTCCTGAAGAGACAAGGATTGTTATCTTACTATCTTTCAATCTACTTTCCTCTTCCTGATTAAGTGGCTTTGCTCACAGGGTAAGGATGCTTACTTTCTGTACATGCAAGCTTCTTGTACCGTAAAAGAGAGAAAAAAAAAACTATGAAGCCAGAAAAGTGTGTCAAATTACCAAAGCGTAGATCCATGTTGCTTACTTGATGGCTTTTTTTAACCCTTTTTTTTTTCAGACGATGGGGTCCTTAGCCACAAAGAGTTTGTTGTCGTTATGAAGAACCAGCTGGTTCGAGGACTAGAAAATGTAATTATCATATTTGTCATTATGAGAATTTATTATAACCCAAAGCCAAAGCTGCATGGCCAGTTACTGCTTAAGAATAGTTCCTAACTTCTTTCTGTAGTTCAAGTATAGGAGCTTCGTACATGTATGTACATCCTCACAAAATGACCAGCTAGGTGAAAAATAATAATTTTAATAAATAATAAAATTTATCAGTGGAGCACCACACTGGTCTCATGGTTAGTGCGCTGAACGCCGGATTGAGTGGTCCGGGTTTGTGTCGTGGCCGGGGACATTGTGTTGTGTTCTTTGGCAAGACACTTTATTCTCACGGTGCCTCTCTCCACCCAGGTGTATAAATGGGTACCAGCGAAGTTAATGCTGGGGGTAACCCTGCAAAGGACTGGCATCCCATCCAGGGGGGAGTAGAAATACTCCCAGTCGCTTCATGTTACAGAAACCAGAGATAAGCGCCGGCCTGATGGGCCTTCTAGGCTCGTAGCAGACTTTACCTACCTACCACACTGGTATGGCAGAGTGATGGATTAAATTCCCTTTTAATTTTTTTAGGCTTTCCTTTCATTACTATTTAACATTACAAATTGCAATGGTATCAGACCAAAGATGACCAGTCCATGTTATCTGGAAAGTTTTAGTTTCAAGAATATTTGTATGTAGTAAGGAATAAAACACTTTTATCTTTCAGCCAAGGGACACTGGTTTTGGCAGACTTATGCAGGCCATTTGGCATTGTGGGAAACGTGTCACTTACCAGACACTCCACCTCTACCCCAGTAATTCAGTAGCAATGGATGATTGACAAGATGTTTGAATTATTGCATACATGTCTAGCTGCCAGCTTCATCAAGGAATTGGTCCAATCAGTGAAACAGTTTTTGATCAAACTTGGAGAGCCTTGTTGGATAATAATTTACAACTCACTGTTGAGAGTTTCTGGACAGTCGTGTTTTGGCTGAACACAATAAAATTATACATTTTCAGCAGCTATTTAATAGTGGTTATAATATATAAATAATTGTTGTTATATGATAAAGTTCTCAACAAAACACTTGACTTATTAACGGACCATGATACTCATCAGTAATGATCATGATGCATTAACAAGGGACAGAAAAAACAATGCTCATCCTCAAAATAATGTACTATTTTATGCAACCTGGTAGTCAAGGTTTTTGTAAATAATTTTTTGTTATGTAGTAAGGTTGTAGAAGGATGAACAGTGATGGGTCTTTTTGCTGTATGGATAATGACCAGTAGTCTGAAAATTTATTATTTTAGTTTGGAATATTTAAAACAAGACAAGCAGGTGGATTATGATAATTATTATAATTAATTTTAATGCCTAAGAGGTCAGACATAAAGCAGCACTGTGCAGTAACATAGTTTGCTTGTGCTGTTAAAAACATTTTAAAAATATAATGACTAAATGAAAACTAACTAGCGGAGTTCACTTTCCTCGACACTCTGTACATTGTTTTCATTCTGAAGTTGAAAGAGTCATTGGAGAGATTTGTTTGCATTTTTTGGCAGGTGTGAAGCTGAAGACTGGCTGTTAGCCAAAAATTAGTGAAACAGACAGTTTGCTCTTAATTAAGGATGGTGCCTACTATTGTTCCTGCAATGCGTTCTGCACATTTCAAGACTCTAGTTTCCTGTTGGTGGTGCTTACCAATACAAAGATATTTTTGTGCAGTTTAAAACTATGCAGAGAAAGCAGAACTCAGCAAGTACTCTTGGTATTGGGGGTAACCTTGCATGTCTCAGAGATAATTGAGCTTCAATTTGGAAAAGAACCCCATACATTGCTTTGTATTTTAAAGCTTTTTACAAATATAATTCATGAATTATCTTTGAAAAATGCATGGCTACCCCCGATTATATTTTTGGATTTCAATAACATTTATTAAAAACCTGCTTTTCCTGCATATTCATAAACTGGTAAAAAATACCTTTGAATTACATGTAGTATGCACCATCCTTAAGTAGCAGGTACTGACCAGGTGATAAAAAGCAAGAAATACACTAAAACAAGATATTTTTTATAGACTTTTCACAAGTAGCATCTTGTCATTTGTTGTAAGCCAAAAATACAGCTAAAGCTCATCTTGTGCCAGCAAGGAGTTTTTGCAACGACAACATTGAGTCATTAATGGCTCTGGTTAAACAAGAAAAAAAAATAATATAGTTACTGTAATGCTACATGTGTGACATGCTGCCATTTTGCCAAATTTTAGTGCATTTATTTCCTGTACTCTGTAATGTGAAATGACCAAATGTGCATGCAACAATGAATGGTTTACCATCTATGTCCAAATCAATCCATTTCCAGGTTATTTCACCCATATCGCAGAACAAAAAGTGGAATAATAGTGAAAAAATCTTTATAGAGCAAAGTTGTAATTTGAACTGCGGTTGTCATTGCTTAAACTCCATAACCTCAAGGCACTACATACCAGTAAGACTAAAAAAGTATCTGATAAGGAAATTGTTCTGGAATGATCAATGTTAAAGACAAATGCTGTACTTAGAAGAACGAGGATGTTTTTCCGGTCTGGGTGCACGTTTGACACACATCCACAATTTCGCACTCTTCAAGTAACCCTAATTCATCACACTTATGGGACCTTTATGCTTGGGAGGATTTCATTGAGTTGTATGCATGTGGTACTGTTACCCTGAAGACAGCAGAATTAACATTTGTGTCATTTACTGCCCAGCAAACATTGGCTTTAAGAACTGGCAACTGCGGGGGCAGCAGGACGAAGTGCTTCTTCTCCACCTTTCCCTGCACCCAGTCTGTGAGGATCTTGTGATGGGTAGTGTATTGGTGGAGGACCAGGTGGAGGGCGTGGTATCCCTTGCTGCACAGGAGGAGGCACTCGGGGAGGAGGAGGAGCACCATAAAATGGAATTGGAGGCCTGAATGGAGGATGACCAAATGGTGGTGGGGGTGGGAATCCCCCAGGTGGGAGAGGTAAGGGATGACCTATAGGAGGAGGGGGCATTCCTGGAACCGGTCCAGGAGGAGGTGGCAAGGTGAGTGGAATAGGCGGTGGGACTGATGCTTGTGCTGCTGGTGATGGAGCATTAAGATTGAAGAAATTTGGTGGTTGGCTTTTGTTATCTGTTGGTGGTGGTGGAAGAGCTGAAAAAAATAAAAGATAATTCCATGATGAAAAATCAGTCCTTTAAAATGTTCATTTGTGACCCTCCACAGGAAAACAGTGAACAAGATGAATGCACCCGCACGGCACGTTAAAACAAAAGGAGCGTGAGTCAACACGTTAGCTGCGTGTTAGTAGCCTTCCTCATTAAAGTTGAGGCCTTTGTTTTTACACACTAAAGACAAAAGAGTGTGTGATGAGCTTTGCGTGCGCTTACACGCTTTCCATGTCAACTTCTAACATGCTGAACCTTGTAATAGGCCACTTAGGATAATACCATAATACTCTTTGTTTGTCCCCCCAAGCATTGTTTTTTGTTTTCTCCTGGGACCATTGTAAGACCCAAGAGAAACTGGAAACAATGCTTATGCAAAATTTGGGGGGACAAACAAAGAGTATTATGGTATTTTCTGAAGTGGCCTATTCTGTCGAACCCATGTTGCATGAACTATAAACTATAATTCTGTTATTCATCACCGTTGAATACAATTTTTTTATTCAATGGTGCTGAATAACAGAATGAATAGAAATACCACCAGCTCTGAGAATTTACATTCAATGCTTAAAAGTCAAAACATTCTTGCATTAAAAAATAAACATTTGTCATAAAAGTCATACCGTACTTGTATTAGAATTACAATAATTATAACGTCAAACAGTTCATATAATTTTATATATGCTGATGTCCAATCTTACCCATAGATCCCTTGCTTATAAAGCACATTTGAATATGTCTATAGAAAATGCGCTATATAAATTCATTACCATTCAGAATGTTATAATGGTACAAACCTCCAGGTAACCCTGGGACAGGGGCCAGGGTGGTGCCTCCCTGTTTCCCTGGGGTGGGTTGTTGTCCCTGAGACTTGCCCCACATGATTTTGAGCCTTCTTCCTTTGAGAATGAGTTTGTTGAAGGACCGTTCAGCCGCTGTTTCTGCAGCTGCTCTCGATGTAAAGCAAACAAATGCACAGTTCTGTCGTGGAACCATTGTTATGGATCGCAGCTCCCCAAATTGGTAAAAGTAGTCCCTGAATATGAAAAGGTTGATAATAGCTCGTTAATTAAAGCTTTCAAGGTAGAGACAGTGCTGTGCGTCAAAAAAAATAAGGCAGACTTTGCATGCTTGTGATTCATTGGGGAAAATGTCAGTTTCAACAAAAGAATACTAATTTTGAACAATTGATCTCTAGTCGAACTTAACATTCATTTTGCATTCCCAAGGTTAAACTTGGCACACGTGTAACATTTGCCTAGAATTCTGAATTTAACAACAACTAATTGTTTTAGGTGCCTCCATGGTATTTCCAGATACAATTTCTCAACATGCAAAATGCTTGCATGCATGACTAAAGCTGGCAGTCTAATACACTGTACATACCAAGAAAATAAAGCAAGACAACAAACAGCTAAATGTGACAGTTATATAAAATCCTCACCTCAGGTCTCCTTCCTCCACTTTTCCTTCAAGCCCTCCAACATAAAGGGTAGTGATAGCTTTATCTGATGGTGGCTCCAGGGACGGCATGCTCTTTGCCTGGCTTAACAGTCTTGTTGCCACTGGGTCGCTTGTTCCATAGTATCTGTCTTTAATGTTCTGATCAGCTAAAGGATCATTTGGGTCTGTGGGCATGTCATGTCTAGGTATCATGATGGTAGATCAAAGATACAGGATCAACACTTTACCATGATGAAAAAAGTAAAGAAGCAAGTGCCCTAACCACTTCTCTGTATGTACAATGTACTTCCGTACAATGTACTTCCATACAAAGACCTCCCTCCCCCCCAAAGAAAAGAACACAAAACTGTAGCTCTCGAGAACCCCCTTATCTCATTTAATATTTATTACAGAACAAAAAAATGCTTAGTCACCTCAAATGAAGAAATCATAATTATCACAATCATTGGTGAGAAAAGTAATGTAATGGCATTGATTACATGTACATCAGTTACAAGCTAGAGCATTCATCTGATGTTATTAATGAATCAAATGGAAAGTGGTGACTGTAAGAGGTGGCTCGGTCTTGTCATAATTATCATCTGAGAAAGGTTTCATAGTTATCGAGTGTTCTCCAAGATGTTTTTAACTCATTCTTTTCTTTTTAATCCAGTTTGCCACTTTTCTTAAAATAACCCCAACTTTCAAACTGCCTTGCTTTGCTTTTAAGTCTCACCAACACATAACACACATTTGTCTACCTGCACTTCAAATATACATTCATTGAGTCCTTTGAGGGAACAGATGAGCCCAACAAATTTCACTTGCTGCCAAATGAGTGGCTTCATAGCTCAGTTGGTAAAGCGTTGCAAAGGTATCCATGGGTCATGGGTTCGAGACGCATTGAAGCCACATTCTTTAATTGTCCAGCTAGTGCAACGAGAACTTATCTCATTCATACATATTAGCACACAGTTAGCTATATAACTAATTAAAGGCAAATATTGTTCTTGTTCTAGAGATTTAGCACTGTGACAGCATTTACATGAAATGGCAAACTGCTGCCCATTATAAAAGCATCAAAAGTCTCTTTTCTCTTCCTTTTGGAGAAACTGATCAATAACTGCAGGTAACTGGCAACAAATGGACTAAAAACAAACACGGTTCTTTCATTTTAGGCAAAACCTAATCTTCAGCCTGAGCTTTGCAGTTTAATTGTGATAAAAAACAGTGCCAACTCTTTATTAATATTTTAAATTAAGAAAATAAATGCCACCAAGTAAATGTGACATAAATGATTGTATCCAAGCACTTAAAAAATTACATGTAAGTACAAGTGGCTATGTACATGTAGTGGTTTACGTTTTTTCCTTTCTCCATTTGTTTTTCCAACCAGTTCAATTTGGATTTTTCCTTTGTTCCAGATAATAATTTTATGATCTAACGAACACAAGACATTCAAGGAAAAATAAAAATTGAACTGGTTTCAAAAATTTTAAACCAAGGAAAAATTTGAAGCACAACAGCCATATGTACACCAGTGCACACCAACCTGTAAGGACATTCATCTCCACGCTTGCACTCTCCCTTAACCCAGAATGAGCAAATATGGGGTCGGTTTCTCTTGTAGTATGGTGTAGTCCTTGCAAGTTTTAGCAACAAATCGCTAGGTGCATTGGCTTTCCCAAGTGTTCCCCCAGGGGTGGTTCCATCAGAGTTGGCCAACTGGGAAAATTGAAATGAAATGATATTATGTAAATTACTTTTGCATGCTCAGGAGAAAGTGGCCTCACCAAAGAAATAGAAGAACAGGTTTAAACTACTGCATGAACGGCGAGTGTCGAGAGCAGATGCCTTCCACCAATGAGTCCTGGGTTCAATTCCCACACTCGGGGTCATTATGTTGGTGAGTTTGTTGGTTTCTGTTCTGCTCCAAGAGGTTTTCCCCTAGATACTGGGGTTTACCTTTCCAATCAATTTGCCATCGTCATCATCACCATCATCAAATTAGAGGAAAACAATTAGTAAATAATGTGTTTTGAAAACACATTATTTACTTTTTCTACTCTAATTTGATGATAATGAAGATGGCGATGACGATAATGACAACGATGATAAAAGACTCTGATTTAAAGTCCTATCTAAGCTTGAGACTTAAAGAAAGTTATTAACGGTAGTATGTTCATGTACTAGTAAGTTCCAATAGGGATCCAAAGACCCAATGTTCTGGTGGAACCTACAATACTGGTCAAGACTGTTGGAACAATTCCCTCTTTTCCCACTACCGCCATTACAACGTTGATTTTTCACAGTCTCTGAAATCAAGATTAGTTCATCGATCGCTTGAATGTTTCAACATTGTCTTGGGGGGAGGAGCGAATCGAAAAAGGCATAGAAAGAATAACATGTGCTGCTCGTATAACAATGGAAGCATGTACAGTAAATTCTCTTCGCCCAAATTTGACAACATTAATGTCGTTAAGTCTTTTAACCCGGGGTTGCAGCATAAGATTTCCTCTGGGCCTCTAAGACCTACATGTGCATTGTATTGCAAAACTAAGGTTTTAAGGAGAGTGAGATTGAGGAGCTTTTTTTAAAATTTTCATGGAAATGTGACTAGGGAGTTTGACATTTTGAGATACTGCGACAGTTTAGTCAGTTTTAATCCTTATGAAACACCCACCTCTTTCTCAACATTCTGAGTGTAATACTCTTTGTTGACATCAGATTTTGGAACATCATCTTTCATCCCCAGGGCATGGTCTCTCACTTGCACCGGTAAACCTACGAAAGAACAAACAATGCCATGTGTTACTGCTTCCAGTCAGGTCAAAGCAAAGACGTCCCTTTTGAATATTTTTATTAATCTTAGCTTCATTTTTTTTCTGGAAACCTAACCTACCATAGTCAAGATCAAGTAAGCATGTCTGGCAGACATTCTTTAACTTAGCGCATGTCTGACAGACTTCTGTTTTCTTGAATCTCATCCGTGCTCCTGGGCACCAGCGAAAAACTGTGAATGGTCGAGCACAAATCTATAACAAAGAAATATCGGTCATTAAATGAAATGCAAAAAAAATCAGGAAAAATACCAGACTACCCCTCTACTGGGAATTTCCTACCTTAAATAAACTACAGCTGTACATTTTGTATTTGCTAAGAGAGGAAACCCCAAGTGCCAAAAAACCCCTGGAGCAGGGTGGACCAACCAACAAAAACTCAGCCCAATTATGGCACAGTCTGCCCCCTCCTTTTTTGTTAATACTTCCTTATCACAAAAACTGGTGAAAAAGAGATATCTCTCGATTATTTTGAAATTAAATGTTACTCTAACCTTCATTTTACTTTTACCAGCTGTTGGCTTTGAAAAGAGCATTTGCAGCTTAGATATCTCTATCTTGAACAACATGTTTACCCAGTATTGTTACTTGTTTAGTATTATTATTTTTATCTTATAGTGTCATAATATCATCAAA
>NC_090892.1:12589376-12626876 GCF_036669925.1 Montipora capricornis
AGGGACTAGCCTTCGTTAAAAGCTGCGTGGTAGCGTTTTCGATTTTTCCATACATTTGTCTGTAATTGTTACTGAAAATTCGCGAGAAAAACTACAGACAAATACATGGAAAAATTGAAAACGCTGCCGGGCATCTTCTGTAAAAGGTAAGTGCCTAAAACGTGGTCTGTATAATCTCTTGCCCTGTACCTTCAGCTCTCAATTCATGATTTTTTCAGAACTAGTGTTTAACGAAAATTATTTGATATCGGATCCCCATATAAACACTACAAATTCTTTACGCTTTAGAGTGGGCAGAGAAGACCACGGTCTTAACACAGTCCCCAAACCCAATCTGATGGAGCCATTTCACCAAGGGCCACATTTCATGCCATGTTAAGCTTCATGCCTTGCTACAACAAGTTGCAAAATTGTTGAGACACTTTCATTAAAAAACACCTTATCTAACTTCCAATACTCGGCATATCTAGAATTTAAACCTTTCCCACTTCCTCTCCCCTCTCCCCCTTTCAATGTTGACTGCTTAAGTTCCCAACATTTTTTGTCTTGCTAGCAACACTAATAGGGGGGGAAGGGGGGCTGCAGTGTGAGAGATAATAGGGAAATTAATAACGCCCCAAGAAGGTGAAGTGTCTCCACTATTTTTGCAACTTGTTGTAGCTCAGTAGAGCTAATTATTACAGAGTATCAGGGGCCACTCATTTCCATGTGAAAGAATGCTGCCACAAGAAGACCAAGGTGACCTGGAATTCTATTATCACTCAGTGGCTCTAGGCGTTGGGCCACCAAAATATATAGTTTTCTAGTTCATTTAGCATTGTTTAATATTGTTATTCCTGTATCCACTCACATTCCGCCGAGTCACTTGTACAACAGCTGTAATGGGCACCTGTATTTTAACATTGCTATAACTTCGAAAAACTACTGTCTAAGCCTTCCCTGGAGTTAATACAAGTATGGTTTCACTTCACCTACTGTATGCCAAAGCCAGTTTGTACAATAAATGCGAACCCGCGAGCCACGTGAGTCAAAAGGCAACCTTGAAAGCTAACCGTTTTAAAATGGGTGCTTAGACTTTTAATACTATTTATCAGCGCTATTTGAAAGCGTTCTCAAATTCCTCGCACGTCTACCTCGCATGCCTCGCAGATTGTGCATCACATACCAAGGCAAACAACCAAAGCTACAAACACGCTCTAGAAACAAACGCGATTGACTTTAAAAAAATTGTAAAGACATCTAAGATAATGACAGTTATCCTACAGAAAAGATCGTTTAAGTTAAAAACAGCAATTTAGTCTATTATCATACCGAATTTTCCCAGTTTTGACGATTGTACGTGTTCGCACTCTTTGAGGTCGCCATCTTGAAATTTCCGTATGGGCTATTACGGGCTCAAGACTACAGATACTGGAAAGTACGTTATGTAAGCAATACGTGACGTACTTACCAACAAATACTTGCTCCCAGGCTTTCGGCTCGTTCTTAAACACGGAATGATAGAATGATGGAACGGAGGAACGATGGAACGCCAGAATACTTAAACATGGAATGCCGGATACTTAAACATAGAACGCCGGAATACTTAAACCCGGAACGCCGGAATACTTAAACACGGAACGCCAGAATACGTAAACACGGAATGCCGGAATGAGAAATAACAGTATAGTTTACCACGTGAAATGAATGGCTTGATGTCAAGTACACCACTGCAGTTAGGAGGGAGCTTAAGCACGCGCGTTTGTGAGACGCGGACGGCAACCGGAAGAGGACATTTCTCGTACCAGGACGCTTATTTCCCTTTCGTAAACGGTCGTTGCCATTTGAAACGGTCGTTGCCATTTCTCAGAACGGTCGTTGCCATTTGAAACGGTCGATGACATTTCTTAGCTCTGAATTACACTCATTAGGTCTAAGAACTCAAAAGGTTGCGGTTACTGGGAGTTGTGTCTCGCTGGTCATATGAGGTAGGGTTAGGGTTCTGTTTAGGGTGAGGGCTAAGAACCCGAGTTCGAGTCTTGAAATTTTCGGACTCTTTTTTTCCTCCAGTTTTTCTTTTATAAATGGTTTTTTTTCCTTTTTTTGTCTTAATTTTTGTTAATATTTTTTCTTAGTTTGTTTCTTTTAATTTTCTTTGAAGTGAAGTGTGTAGTCGACCGTTATAAATGGCATCGACCGTTTCAAATGGCAACGACCGTTTACGAAAGGGAAATAAGCGTCCTGGTACGAGAAATGTCCTCTTCCGGTTGCCGTCCGCGTCTCACAAACGCGCGTGCCCAAGCTCCCTCCTAACTGCAGTGTTGAACTTGACATCAAGCTATTCATTTCACGTGGTAAACTATACTCTTATTTTTCATTCCGGCGTTCCGTGTTTAAGTATTCCGGCGTTCCGTGTTTAAGTATTTCGGCGTTCCGTGTTTAAGTATTCCAGCGTTCCATGCTTAAGTATTCCGGCGTTCCACCGTTCTACCATTCTATCATTCCGGCATTCGATGCTAAAAATTAGGCTTAACATTTCTCTTAAAAATAGAAGAACCGTAGCCAGGGTAAAACATATTAAAAAATTATGGAAAAAGTTTCCATTGAAGGCTGTAGCCTGACAGCCGAAAGCTCGAAAGTTTTTAACTGTATATAGCCAGTGAACGTTTTTTATAATAATTTTTTAATATTTACATTTCTCGACAAGACTTATGGGTGATCATTCTCTCATTTACATGAGATGAGTAAAGATACTGAAAAGGTTTAACGAGAAGCCAGCCATAAAGGCTTGAGGAGGGCCAGGGCCCGGGGGCCAGGGGCCTCCTCGTGCATTTTTTAAAGAAGGTTTTCGCTAAGAAAAGGTGCAAGACGCCTTGAATCCACATTCAAAAAGAGGCAGAAATCATCGTATTTATTTATTTATTTATTTATTTATTACAATTTATGGCATGCAAAAAAACAGAGGCCAGGGGATGAAATGCAAAAAGTCAATTTCCCCTAAAAAGAAATCCTTTTAATAATATAAAAAAGGACAAAGCGAATTCCCCACTCTCAGATCACAACATATCAAAACTCACAAATCCTGAAATTAAGTTAAAAACAAGCTAGTCACAAGATAAATGTGATGACGGCCCTCCAGCAGTGAAGATTGGCCTGAAAAATAAGTTGAGAGGGTGAGCTGAAGTAATTTTACCGCAAGCCGTAAAATCACTTTAAATATGAGACAATTGATTTCGCAATGGTAATAACACTAATAATTCTCATGACGGTAAATCTCGAGTTAATTTTAATAACTTTTGCGTCCAATGAACCTATCATCGCATTTTGATGTTGGTGATTTCGGTGATCTTAGCGTTTGAACAAAATTACTAGTCAGTTTATCGAGGGAAATTCTTTCGAAATGTACGCCTGTTGTTGGCGAAAATTTTACTTCATCCTGCCTTCACGTGCCGATTAAGCCACAGGGGAAAGGTCTCTTTTAACCAATCAAATTAATAGGTTTAGGGTTGTCCGAGATGGGTGGCTACCAAGTATTCACTTCAAGAAAGGACGCTTAGCTGGCATGAGTCATAATAATTACTGCGAAGCTGACTCAGAGGTGGAGTTGAGCAGTCATCCAGCCAAAAGATTCAAAATGAATAACCCAGATACCCAAAACAATACTTTCCTCTTCACGTCCGAGTCTGTTGGCGAGGGACATCCAGGTATATTTTCCAAAAATGCGGTAGTACTTTTAATCAGCCTTTCTAGCAGCTCAGAATTGTACAGGTGGGTGAGGTGACCTCTCTGCATTTCAGACCTTCCTCTCTTCTCTTCGCAGATAAAATTTGCGATCAGGTCTCGGACGCTATCCTGGATGCCCATCTTAAACAAGATCCTAATGCTAAAGTTGCCTGCGGTAAGCTTTCAGCAAGTGAAGTAGATTATCACATTGGCGTTGTTTTAAAATAAATGCATGCATATGGGTCCACGCATTGGTTATATCACCAGTTATTATGATGTCAGATGTTCGAAAAACGTTTTGTCGAAAATTGCTTTTACGTCGATTTCTTTCGTCTTCAGCTAAGTGTTTTTAACCGAGAATTTTAAGCTTATCTTGACCGGTCTTTCATTTCGTACCTCGTGAAAAGTCAATGCTCTTAAGCTGAATTCGATTGATGGGCAGGTACTTGTTCAAGCTTACAACTTCTTTGAAACCCACCAGTTTTCGTTTTAACCGTTTGTTTTCAATTTTAACGTATAACTTTGATTTCCAGATGCGTGGTGACACGAGTCCCTCAAAAGAAATTTTTTCGACTCGTTTGATTGGCGTTGCGCAATATGATTTGTCAATGAGTTACCTGCGGAATGAATTCACATTTCTTTCGTTTATGGATGCAATGTGGCTTATTTATTTCGTACCCAGTTTCAGAGCATCTTAGGTCGGTTTTGGTTTCGATCGATGTCTTTCTCATTTCGTACATCTCTTGAAACGTGCGGTAGGAAAATCATGTCACGCTTGGTGCGTAAATGAAGTTTGCGTAAATCCTTGCAGCGTGTGATATCCCGCCAAACCGGTTATAGCCCCTTCGTAGTAAATAAACTTACGTTGAGTTCCTCACGTTTTCAGGAGGCGCTTAACATCTTGTAGTTCATTCTGTTCCAATTCAGTTTTTACCGTGGATGATGCAATATTGTAATACAAACTAGAAGAAGGGAACGTTGTTCGATTTTTCCTGAGATAGCTCTAAGTGTGCACGTTAAATTAAACTTAAAGCTCGCTAGATTTTCTAGATTTTTAAGACTTGTTTCTGATAAACAGAGCAAGGTTGTCTTCCAGTCAATCTAGTATTAGACTCGTTATGCCTTCAATAGAAGAAGTGGCGTTTTCATTTATTTGGAAAGATCACATAATATTCGTAACTGTCGTCTTCTCCGTCCTTATGGCAATGGACCACGGCTTGATTTTGATAATTTATCATGATATGTACCTAAAACCCGAAATCTAAATCTCTAGGAACCTCTATATTGTAAAAATGTTAATTATGACCTGTTTGCTGTCCTGTTTTAAACTTGTCAATCAGTTTTTTAACTTGTGTTCATTTTTCTTTGTAATAGAAACCGTTGCCAAGACAGGCATGATTCTTGTTGCTGGTGAAATCACGTCTAAAGCAGTTGTTGACTACCAGTCCGTTATCCGTGATACTATCAAAAGAATTGGCTATGATGACTCAAATAAAGGTAAACCAACTCACTCTGACACTAACAGAGTATTTCTCCTTGAGGGTATATCCTTTGGATGGTTTAGGCATATACTACACCTCAACAAGTCTTTTAGAGACAATTATTGCGTTTCAAGGTGTAGAAAGGCCAAACATGACTCTTATAGGTCAAGAAAGGAAATTCAAAGACCTCAGAGCTTTGCTCTATACATTTTTCAAGATCTCCCCTTTCTATATGAAATTAAGGGAGGGAGGGGGGGGGGGGTTAAAGATTTCTCTTAGTAAGGGCTGGTTTTGTATATATAGTTTACGTCATAGAAAGTGCGCCGTACGGGGTTTTATTCACGAGTTGTTTGTGTCAAAAAGCCGAACATGCGAGTGAATAAAACCCCGTACAAAGCACTTTCTATGTCGTGAACTGTTTATTACACATAAGACGAGAATTTTCATTAAAATAGTTTTTTGAACACAAATTAGAAACAAAAACTCACTAACAATAGAACCAAATGCAAATTTAAGTGAATTTAATACAATAACAAAGTACGATATGCACGAGATGCACAAGTGATTGGCATGGAAACGCCTTTACGCTATCGTTGATTGGTTATACTTCCACATGTGAAATAGCTGTACACCATTCTGATTGGCGGTATAAGCCTTTTCCACATGTGAAAATAAAGCACATAGATTTGTACAAATGAGCTTTATGGAATAAAATTCTCATGTTATGTGTAATTTGTGGTTCCAGAAAATATCCATACCCCCACCACGGAAGACTTTTTGATTTGCACCCCCCTCCCCCCAGGATTTTCCGTTCCAGGGGGGTCTTTGATGACCCCCCCTCCCCTCAGGAATTTCCAGAATTTTTTTATTTATAAAAACGAGAGTGAATTAGTTACGTAATTGCAATAGAATTTTATTACAACAGTGTAAACATTAAGGTTAACTTTTAGAAAAATGTAACGCTTTGTTAAGCTCATTATCCAGCTAAACTTTCAGCTTGTGCGCTATCAACTTTGCAAAGCTTAAACATTTGGGTTGCACGTCGACTGTTTCACGTTTTTGTGCGAACTTCGATGAGAACAGTTCACTCGCTTAAACAACTTCGCAAACCATAGTAAATAAAACAGAAACTTACAAGGTTCCTTTGTCTACACATTTGGTCAGTTTCTTCAGATTGATTCTTTAATATTTAGGGACCACAAAAGTTGACGCGGTAGGTTTCGTGAACGTCGTCACAAAGGCGATTGTTTTACAAAGAATATTATTGACGCCAAAATAATCCATCATATTTGTAAACTTAGATATGGCGATTTATGTGCAGTCTTCATCTCGCCGGTAAATGACAGACAGCCTCACTATTGCTTGCCTTTGAGCCATGGATGGAAGCGAGAGGGCGACTGTTATTGTTTTTGGCGCGATTTACTTCCTCCAATGAGTAGTCAAACTCCTGTTTTAGAATTTCCAGTTTGACATAACGAACTGAACCTCAACAATCGTTTCCCGAGGCCGCAATAAATATTGCGTTTACTCAAAGAAGAGAAAACGTGACTCCCGGTTCCTGTCCGTGGTCTAAATGCCACCCACAAAAAAGAAAATGTCGTTGCACACAAGCGCTGAGATGGTGGGAACTTGCGTCTTATCGCATTTTCAATGAGTTACTACCCCCAGTAAAACATAAATCCTATCAAAAATGTGTTTACTGCATGTGAAGGTAGCGAAAAGTGATACTCAAGTGAACGGAAGTGTTGGTTGGACGAAAAAGAGACAAACGTGGAAGTCTGGGGACGAGACTCCAATTGAGACCGCCATTGTAAATGTTTTGAATCTGTCCCAAATGAAAGACACATTGTTCTTAGCTTCGAGAGATTGTAGCGCTAGCTAACTCAAAGAAAAACGGAAACATTGAAGCTAATAGTATTAACTTTATCTCAAAACTGACTTTTGTTTCAAAACATCGTGCGATAGTGTGTTTTGTGCTTCAGATCGATCGTATGTTGCTTTCAATGTTTTGTACGTGGTTCGTGACCCTTTGGAAATTACTGCCCTTTAACCCCCCCTCTCCCTCGGAATTTCCAATTGTCTTCCGTGGTGGGGGTATGGATATTTTCTGGAACCACACAATAAAAGATGATATTTGCAATGCCAAATGGGACTCTTCACACTTTATGTACAAAGTAAAGTTGGAAACATTAGCATAAATTATAAGATCTTTTATGACTGCACTCCTCCTTCCATGGGGCATATTATAACTAAGATGACTTCTCCCTTGCATCACTTGCGAACTAAGAATACAGTAAAAGTGCCTCGCTTGAAGACATATTTTGTGAAAAGTTCAATAGTATTCAGAGCATTCATTGAGTAGAACCTCCTTACTCCGGACCTTGCAAAGACATCCAGAATAATAAAGAATACATGTAGACCGTTTTACAGTTCTTATCTCAGTTACCAGGCCTTTGAATAAAGCGAAGCTCAACCTCGCTGCTTTTCTTATGTGAATAGAAACTCCTTAGCAAAATTACAACGTCATTTACATAAGAAAAGCAATGAGGTTTGTATCAAAGCAAGGTCACCTCCAGCCTCGCTTATATTCAAAGGCCTGGTAACTGAACACAGAACTGTAAAATGGTCTATTACACTAGAATGGCCTTAAATCTGACAGCCTACGTAATTTAGACTTTCAGGCAGAATCTCTACAAACAACACCCCACAATAATAACAACGATAATTATTTTATATTTTATATACTTTTATTGCTTAAGTTATAGTTGGCTTAATTGCACGACCCCATAGGCAGCAACGCTTCAATCACCATTGTGTTAAATAAAAGTTTTAAAAAATTGTTCATTAGAATATGTTTGAGGTTGGGTGACGAAGTCCCTGAAGCTTGCCTCTAGCTCAGCAATGGCTCTTTTTACGGATAAGCGAATAAACAGAGGAGCAGGACTCGGTATGGAATTGCCTTGCGAGTTTAGATTTCAAGGAGATAAATTTTCGTGCCACTGGCTTGAAGAAAGGTTAAAAAGGAAAACCGTGACTTTGATTTTCTGTTTATGCAAAGACTCTCTCTTAAGCCAATGACTTTTGTGCTGCCCTTAAGAGGCGACAAATATTAATAATGTTATTGTTGTTGTTGTAAAACTGTTGTAGATTACAAGCCCATATTAATATGTCCTTGTAGGATTTGATTACAAGACCTGCAATGTATTGGTTGCATTGGAACAGCAAAGTCCTGATATTGCCCAGGGAGTACATCAAGGAAGAAGAGAAGAAGACATAGGTGCTGGAGATCAAGGTCTTATGTTTGGTTATGCGACAGATGAAACTGAGGAACTTATGCCATTGACTGTGGTCTTGGCGCACAATCTCAATAAGAAGCTCTCACAGAGCAGGCGTGATGGAACAATGTCTTGGGTGCGACCTGACTCCAAGACCCAAGTTACTGTTGAGTACAAATTTGAGGGTGGGGCAGCTGTTCCTCTGAGAGTGCACACTGTGGTTATTTCTGTTCAACACAATCCTGATGTCACATTGGATGATATGAGAAGACAGCTCTATGAGAAAGTGATCAAGGTACATGTGGTTATTTTTTTCTTGTTAGGGGTAACTTTGAATGCTCTTTGAATTAAGTGAGCCAATTAACTGTAGATATCTGGTAGAGGTGTATTTTTGTGTTGTTTCTTTGAGCATCATCTTGCAATAATAAATTATTTATTGTTGGCTTGCAATAAATACCTACTTCAAATTTCCTTTTACCAACTTAAAACACTTTTGTACAGTCATAAGTACCAATGGGGAAGATGTTACAGAAAGAAGGAGTGAGAGCACAGAGGTGTTTAACGTCTTGCTAGTGCCCTTCATGACCAGTTAGTCTGTTTGAGATAATTTCTGAATTCTTCATCAAGCAATATTTGTATTGGCGAAGTTGAAACCTAACTGTATTGATTGTAGACCAGGCTGCAATCTATTCCTTGACTTAGAATGGTTGATTTCCTTGGAGTGCAGATTTGGATTCACTGTCTTGAATTATGTCAACGATCATAGTGGTGCTATTTAGGGTTAGTAAAAAACAATATATTTGTTATTGATGTAAATATTTTTTGTGCATCTTTCAGGAAGTTGTGCCCGCTAAGTATCTTGATGACGATACAATATACCATCTTCAACCATCTGGAGCATTTGTGATTGGTGGCCCGCAAGGAGATGCTGGTCTCACAGGAAGAAAAATTATCGTCGACACTTATGGCGGATGGGGAGCCCATGGGGGTGGAGCTTTCTCTGGAAAGGACTTTTCGAAGGTTTGTAGTTTGTTCCATCTTAAGTTTGGTGATAGTGAGGTAGCAAGGTCTTGAGCAAGTATTTTGTCATATCTTGCTGCAGTGCTTTGCAGACACTGGTTACTATTACCTCCTCCAATTTGACAAAAAAGAGAGTAGCAATCATTATAATTATTATTAATGAAAAATAATCTTTTCTCAGGTTGATCGCTCTGGTGCATATGCTGCTAGATGGATCGCCAAGTCCCTTGTAGCTGCCAAACTTTGCCGGCGTGCTCTTGTACAGGTGTCATATGCTATTGGCATTGCTGAACCTCTCTCGATCACAGTGTTTTCTTATGGGACTAGCAAAAAGAGTGAAGATGAGCTGCTAAAAATAGTCAAGGAAAACTTTGATCTTCGTCCTGGCATGATTGTCAAGTGAGTGTTGTTTTTTCTTTTCAACTGGAGCAACTTTTTTTTCAAAATAAGACGATTCAGCATTCAGATAACACCGAGAGGCAATGTGTCAACTGGGAGCCTTAAGAAAGGGGTCAGTGGTTTCAGTTTCCCAGACATTTTCTAAAGGTCAACTTTTTACTAAAACCAAGTGCAAGTAGTCATTTTTGCGGCAATAGTTGATGGATTGTGAAACAGAGAAATGGACAAGATGGATCTGAAAATCAGCCAAGTGCAATGCAGAATTTAACCAGTCATGCTATGCACAGTGATCAATGATAAAATTGTTCTATTCTAAGTGGTATTTGAACTGATCTGCAAAGTCAGTGAAAGGCTTAATGATGGTGATGCGTCGTATTACATTATAATTATCTTGTAATCATAAATAGATAAATAAATAAATAATTTTTTTCTTTCCTTATTTCAGGGAACTTGACTTGAAAAAGCCAATTTACCAAGAAACTTGTGTTTATGGTCATTTCAAACCTGGTTTCACATGGGAAAATCCCAAGGAGCTTAAGATTTGAAACTGAATTTTCACAGAACATAATCTTGGCTATTGGGGAATGTTAGGCAAAGTATACATCTTGGAGTTCTTACATAATTTCATGAACTATAATATTGTCAAGTATCTTCTTTTGATATACTGCTATATAAAAAGCTTTTTCACTGTAGTAAGGTTTAAAAATGGGAAAAAATTACTAAATTGAAGTTAAAGTAACCTTTTGTTAATCAATTACACATGTGAAAGTCTGATATTTATTCTCTAGTCTACTTAGGCCTCTTCAGCCTATGAGTGCAGTCGAGGAAATGTTGCATGTGTCGTAAACGTGTGCAACTTTTCTTTTGCATTCTTGTTTGGAGTCATTCCTTAGGCCTCTTAAGCCTATGAATGCAGTAAAAGAAACATTGCAGAAGTTGGCAATGTTTCTTTTGCATTCTTGATTTAAACTTCACTTCTTAGGCCTCCTTAGCCTATGAATGCAGTCAAGGAAACGTTGCAAAAGTTGTGCAACATTTCCTTTGCATTCTTGTTTTTGGGCATCCCAGCCCATGAATGCAGTTGTCAACTTTATACACTGGGCAAAATGTGATTGGGCTAAAAAATATTATTTCTTTTTCAGTGATTGTTTAACTATCTTGGGCATCCTTAGCCTATGAATGCAGTCAAGGAAACGTTGTGCATGTTTCATAGCATAATTTTTTGCAATTGTTCCTTTGCATTGATTTCCTGTCTTTGCCTTTTTATTCATACACTTAACTTAGGCCTCCAAGAGCCTAGGGATGTAGTCAAGAGATGTTGCGAATGTCTTAATACGTTGCAATGTGTCTTCTGCATTCTTGTGCGGTTTTTTTTAATTTTCGTTTTATTAATTTCGAAGTCTCTGTTTTCTTTAATAGTTGTATCATGTACAAAACCATCAACCCATTGACAAGTAGAATTGACAGGCGTTTGACAGTAAAACTCCTGGGAGTCAATAGGTTAAAGGGGACATTGATGTGGAGGTTGTTAGCTCATTGACTCCTAAACCATCCTCGTTTGACAAGGAAAATCGTCTGGCATTAGATAGGGTAAAATCTATTAAGTTTTCCTCCTTGGAGTTAGTGGGTTAAAATGCACTTTGACATGTAATGAAATTACATTAAAATGGTGTCGCTTTGCAGTTGTGTTTTGGTACTTTTATTAGTCTAAGAATGCTATTATGGTTGTCTCAATCTGGAAAAAAAATCTAAAATTTTCAGAAAGAAGAGGTCAATGTGAGGCCTAAACAGTATGAACATTGACTGTTGGATTGTCAGCATAATTTGCTTTTAACTTCTTTTCTCTGACCCCCCCTCCACCCGAAATCAGTGATACGAAAATGGCACGTTTCGGCCTTCACCCGGCTTCATGCTTGGGTTCCAGTTCAATCTGTCCCAGACTGTAGCATTCCTATTTGCCATTCACGGGAGGATGTGGTGACTGGATTTCAGTTTTTCCACAAACCATCATCTGATGTGTGTGTTAGGAAGTGAGATGATCTAAGTTATGGCAGGTAATAAGTAACTGATTAGTGTCAAGACAATCATTTTGAGACCAAGGGGCAAGGTTGGCACAATGGGCTCATTGGCAGCATGATATTATTGTCACATGGTACAAAATCCGTCATGTTGGATGGCAAAAGAATGCAACAGCCTCCAAAACAAAGCGATTTCAATCAGCCAAGCCTGACATTTCTTTGTTTTGGATGTCCCAGTGCGTAGCGTGCCATCCAGCAGGGAAGATTTTGTACCGTGTGACAGTTTCATGCAAAGGGCCCATTGTGTGAGCATGTGTCTTCCCCCGTTGTGCACCAGGATCAATTCCCAGGCTAAGTCTTGTGAATCGAGTTTGTTGTTTGTTGGCTCTTTTCTTCAGTAAAATGATTATCTGTTACTTCAGTTTTTATGGTGTCAGCTCCTTCAAAACCAAAATTTGATTAGGCTGTGTGCAGCCATCTCCTATTTCCTTTGTTATATGTGGAAATGGGACAAGATCCCTTTTCTACATGCAGCAAAGTAAATAGGATGCTAACATTAATTTGATTTGATGTGGCAGTTGTATATTAAATAATGGTTAACCCTCTTCCTACAAAGAGTAACAGATTTGACTTTGTCAAACGCCAGATGATTTCATTTGTCAACCAGTGAGAGAGTGAACAACATCTAATGCCCACTCTTGACATGATTTCTTTTCTATCAAGAGTTTCATGGAACATGGTTTGCACTAATCATTGGTGAAGCTCTTTGACATTTTTGGTTGTTATGTGTTATTTTAAGTGGTGTTGGAACAGACAATAGACCTTGCTTTTATCAATCTTGCTGAAATGTGACCAACCACCTCTCCCAGGGGAAGGTCATTGCCTAACTTTGTAGACTAGTAAGCAGTGTAGCCATGTCAGCTGCATAACTACAATAATTGTAGTTCTATATGCAATACTCAGCAATGACAGAGAGCAAACTTCCCTGCTAGCCGAGGTTTCTTTTCTTTTGTGTTCGTACGGTAAAAAGAAACCTCTGCCATGGGTCGACACTCATTTTGAACCAACCACCATCCACATTCTTGGACAGCACTCTTCAAACTGCATACCCATTAATATTATGTCTGTTAACTGTGACTTGAGCCCGTTGTGTCCCGTGCATTCGTTTACAATAATTCCACTGTTGTTAAGGGAGCCCCCACAACCTGAAATATCACATGAGACTTTAGCTAACAGTGAAAAACCAAACATGCCACGTCCTGATTATTTTGTCAATCAGTCTTTATTTTCTGAACATCTTACATTGAAAATAAGTCACATTTTTCTGTGAAGTCTATCCAAAACTTTACATTTTTCTTTTATTAAGCTATCCATCTAAGCTATCAGCACATCTCTGTAACACCACTTTATTCGCTAGCAAAATATAAAACTAATCTTAACTTGTTTAAAAATTAAGATGTTTTCGTTTCTCAAATGTTTACTCCTTTTGTATCACGTTACTTTTAATTGTCCAATGTGGAAGGGCAAGAAATGTTATCTACAAGCTGTATCCAATTCTGTTACAATTGACTTCTAGATCTGTACTTCAAACGTTAACAGTTAATGAAAATTATCCACAGCAGGGAAGGTTGAGAGGTTTATCAATTCACTCAGTACTATCACCAACACCAAGGAGAATGTTTGATTAAACACATTGAACAAGTACATACAAAATAAAAAGGCTGACATTAGACTACAGGTTACCATTTTTTCTTAAGCTTCTCTGAGGTGAACGGCACTTGCTAATCGACTCTGAGATTCTTATAATAAGTCAGAATGTACAGGGAGCACTACTAGCTTAGTAATATATACGAGGACTAAGGACTGTCAAAATGAAGCAAGAGTTTCCTGGCTTCAGACTGTTGCCAACTAAATGTATTTTGTCTTTGACAGTTCGACGCCAACTTGGAAGATTTCATTGTAGAACTAGAAGTTAAAATGACCAATCACTGTTTTGATACATAGAATGATTACTTCACAAAGTTACAGAAAAATAAATGAAGAGGCCCACAAACTGATCGAACTTTTCACAAAAAAGTTAGTTTCTATCACCTCTTAAACCCTTTCCGCCCAATTATTCTCTGGACTTATCTAAAACTAATTATTTGTTCACTTAACCCTCTCCTTCAAAGTCACCGTTTAATAGGTTCCTAAAAAGTGAAAAAACATTGTAGTTGTAATTTGATCTACGATAAGTGAAGTGTGATCATCTGAGTGAGTGTAGTCCTGAGAAGGACTGTTTGACACGACATTCACATTTCAACAACCTTAGAGGAAGTCTTCTTCAGAGTCAAGTGATTTGTGTAATGTCAGTAGATACTCAGTTATTTGTGATGTCAGCCCGGTATTGAACCAAATTCCCTTTCATTGCTTGGTCATGGATCAAACTGGGACCACTTTTACTGTCTTTCAAAACGAATAGAAAAGTGAATTTCAATAAAAATTGTAAAACAATATATTTGGCGGAATTTCAGAGAATAAGTAGAATGGAAAAGTCGAGATGATAGGCACTTTAAAGTTAAATGGAATACAAGTAAAATTAAAGATATGCTTAGTAAAGCCAAAAATACACATAAGAATGTAAGTTGGCTGCTTGGCTCTGGTTCACTTCAGAATGTAATCCTACACGTATTCTGTAAAATCAGAGCAATACTGTTACAAATTAATTTTAATCAGGCCAGAGAATGACCATGAAAAGTCTTCTTCTGTCGTGGTGCGACAGTGTTTTTGAAAAAAATAACATTACTGCTCATGAATAAAGGCTCCAAACATGTGCAGGGAAAACATAATCGCTGTAAACCAAAATCAGCTTAATGTTGCAATTTCGAACTTGCAAAACCTTATCTGATGTGACAATAAGCTTGGTTTGAATTGTGCACCAACAAAAGAACAGAGTCAAGGTTCATGGGAATAATTAGCATTTTGTATTGTTAATAAAAAAAAGGAAAATGCAAATTATTCCCCTGAACCTCGACTCTGTTCTTTTGTTGCTGCATAGTTTGAAACTAGGCTATTACACAAAATGCCAATTTCAGTTTGTCAGATCAACACTTTATTTTTCTCTACAGTTGTGTTGTTACTGACATCCATGAAACCAAAATCACCTTTCCAATAAAAACAGAAAAACATGGAAGGCTGATGTAAATTCCTTCAAATCAACACTATATACAAACAACTAAAATATCAATTCAGAAAGGACATAATTATTTCGAAACTCAATTATTTAGTTTGGCAATAGCCGCACATCATTGTTAATCATAACCCTACAATTAAGAAGACTGAACAATTGAACTAAACTCGGAAGAAATTACAGTGTAATAATGAAAAGATTGTCCTCACTTTAAAACAAAAATTTAGTTAGAGACATTTCACAAAAAATATTGTACAAGAGGAGACAAAGGGTTTGATGGAAAAATAACTATTTTCAGATTTTCTTGATTTATGAGCGTTACTCAAACTCATTAAAGACCACATTTCACCTACACGTATTACGAACATTTGTTTATTTTGGGATTATTATAAAACCAAAATAATAAATGAATGATATGATCCTGCTGGGCAGAATGAAGTTTTAATTGTATTTACCAGTAGGTACATTGTAAGGTGTCCATTATTTTATACAATGCTGACCCAACCTCCGCTACAGCAATCCCATTGAAATGTGTCTGCAAAGCATTATTAGAAATATTAACATTTTATCAACCCAAGTTTTGTTCATACAACCTCTCCTAGACAAGGACAGCCAAGACTCAAGTGTATTGGTTTTACACGACCAAATGTCAGCTAAACCTTGTCCTTATTTGTTAGTCTTTCAATGAGCTCCTGCAGGGGCGCAAGTTCTCTCTTGTCCACAAGTGCAAACTCCTGAACAAAAAACATGAAGTGCTTGAATGATGTGTTGAGGTGTGCTTCTTCTCCGAGGCCAACTATGTGAAGGAAATGTTGATGGTAGATGTGGGCATACACTCTGAAAAGTCGTTTGAGAATAGTCTTGGCAATTGAAAGAAAGTTTTTTGGAAACGGAACACCTGTTGAACAAGATGATAATATTACTTAACATGGATTACTATTCAACTACAGTCAGCAGAGTATAAATAACACCCAAAACGAGTACAAACATCTCATGGTATTTGGACTCCAGAAGACCAGTTTGACTGGTTTTTCACAAACCTATTAGTTTTACAAAAGTGGTAGAAATGGCTGAAAATGCTAATTTTCTCCCAAAGGAAACAATGAATGCTTGCTTCCTAAATTTTGAGATTTTTGGCAAAGACGATAACCTACATGACAATTGACTTTCTCTGTTGATTGAAGAAAACCAAAACATAAATACGAAAAAAAGAGAAAAACTGACCATAACGTATTGAAACGGTGGTGCGAGTTTGTGAAAGAATCAAGGGCCATTGCAGAAATTCCTGCCGAGGAACTTGACAACCTCTTATGTCATTTCTTCATAAAAGTCAGTTTTTTCTCAACTGGAAGTTTACTTGGAAACTGAGATCATTGTTGTTGATATCTCTGTAAACCTTATAATAAAGAATTTTCCAATATTCCATCTTTGTTTTCCTTACATGTAATGCAAGTGTTTGAAATAAAATGCACAATGCTTTGCTCAGCGATTCAATTGACAGGTTTGACAAGTTTTTGTTTTTGACCAATCAACAGCAACCTAATATAAGTGGCAAAACTGGATGGTCGCTTGCTGAATAGTCACGTAAGATCATTTGTCATGCGAGGAAGCAATTTATAAGTTAAGCTCTATGTTTCTCCTATTTTCAGACTGAGTTGAATAATAAATCTCTTATTGGACGATTTAGTGTGTTAGTAGTAACATGGGATATTTTTACTCGTCTCTTGTATTTTGATTCACCCTACGGGCTTACCAAAATACAGCAAGACTATCCCACAATACCACACACTAAATCGTCCAATAAAGGATACATACTATGTTCCAGGGTGCAGAGCTGGCATTAAAATAGTGGTGAAAGCACTTGCCTCCAACCAATGTGGCCCTGCTTTGGATTCCCACACTTGACGTCATAATTATGTGGGTTGAGTTTGTTGGTTCTTTACTTTGCCCCAAGAGGTTTTTTTCTGTGTACTCCAGTTCTCCCCTCTCCCCAAAAACCAACAATTGATTTGATTTGCATTGATTTGCTTCAGTTTACAGTGTCTTAAATAAAGTTCCTTTCCTTTTCTTGACGGTTATTAATTTTCATAAAATCACTGACCCACAGTTTGCTGAGACTAAAACATGTTTTCTGCTTAAAACAACTCCCAACCCCTCCCTAAGTATTTCCAACCAAAGGTTAGACAAGACAAAATTGCAGTGATTAGCTTGTTTTTGTCAATCACTGTTGATTTAGGACAGTCAGATGAGGAGCGTTTTTCTAATGGGGAAATCGAATAATATTGGCAAGCTAACAATGATTCAAAGGTGGTTTTGTTTGTGTAGTACAGCTGAACCCCTATTAAGCAGCCACCTATTAACCCATTGACACCCAGGGATTCCCCATTGACGAGTAAAATCGTCCGGCGTTAGACAGAGTACTAAGTCTGGCCGGTTTGGACGCAAAAGGGTTAAACGGCCACCCCTATAAGCCGGCCAGTAATCAAAGTCCAGACGAGGGCTTTTCTATTATTTTCACCTCTATTAAGTGGCCGGCCAACCTTAAGTGGCCACTATCCATTTCCCTGAAGGTGGCTGTTTAATAGGGGTGGAAATCTATTTGTAATAATAATAATAATAATAATAATAATAATAATAATAATAATAATAACAACAACAATAAACTATAGTGCCCTATTTTAGAGCTCTAAGGCGCTTTACAATAAAAATGTTAAAAAGCAGTAACTTGGTAAATTATAAATTCAAATACAAAAGCAAATTAAACTACCACTTAAAATAGCACTTAAAAAGATAAGTTTTAAGATTGCTTTTAAAAGATGTAAGATTTGGACTACAATCTACATTTTCTGGAAGATTATTCCAAAGTTTAGGAGCGCAAACCGAAAAAGCACAATCACCATAAAATTTTAACCTCGATCTAGGTGTCACCAACAAGTTCATGGTTGAAGATCGTAAACTCCTAGATGGCTTGTAAGTTTGTAACAGATCACGAATATAGCTAGGACTTAAATTATTTAAAGCTTTAAAAGTTAACAGTAAGATTTTAAAAACAATCCTCTGCTCCATGCAAAGCCAGTGTAGTTCTCTGAGTAAATGAGTAAATATCTTCATTCTTTTTACATCAATTTCATCTGCATGTTTGTCATTGAATGAAGGTTCTTAATTAATGAATCTTCTCCTTTTGTCCAAGCCAACAGCATCTTTAATATCAGGAATAGTAGGCCTGTGGTTATAGATCATTCTCACAGGATATTTTAAAGATTAATTACTGTACCACACCATCATTATAATTATCATGATTTCCTCATTTATGACTGTGGTTCATTATCTTAATACCCATCAACTTTGGAAAATTAGAAATTACCTATTTTTGATGGAAAGATTGTCTCATCATCCAGCTGATCCTGGACCCAGGTCATGAGGTAGTCAATATATTTTGGCGCAGAGCACTTGATAGGTTTTTTAATGGTTGTTCCATCTGCCCAGTGATATTCATATCTGGTAGAAAAGAGTTAAGAAATGATGGAATAAAAACACTTTATATAACTGATTTCTGTTCATGACAGCCTGAAACCAAAACTGCCAGTTCAATGTCACAGAACTCCTCAAAATAAAATCTAAATTGTCACTTCAATGTACCACAACATCTAACAATAAAAACCACTTCCTGCCAAAAGTCTCTGCACTCGCAGGGCTGCAAAATCCATTACATCAGAGAGAAACAATGCAGTGCTACAAGGGAAAAGATTTAATACTGTCTACAAAATATTGACTGAGCACCCACATTGTACAAAAAATGGACAATTGGTGTTCTCCTTTACAAAAGGGAAGCGGGAGGGGAATAGGAAGGACTTATAGGTATTTTAGGGACAAATAATCAACAATTATTGGATGAGGTTAAGCATGTTAGCGATAATTATCAAGGCCAAAGTTTGTGTTATCTGCTGAAGCCGAAGGCTGAGGCGGATAACACAAACTCTGCCTTGATTTGTAAGAGACAAGAGTGACTGCCACTTACTATTGACTAGCCCAGGCATCTACTTCAAAAGTTATTGAAACCCCTGGACCAATATTCAATACTCACACACTGATAATCGAACAATAACAGATAAACGACCAAATATTTAATAGTAAAATCAAATTAATTAAAGGACAAAGCTACCATAGCTCATTAAACTTACAGCTTTTGTTAAATCTTAGTGGTATATAACTCACTCACTTTGGACCAGCAGACATTACCGGGCACGATTCGGCCGTACAAAATTCTGTTATTGTTCCGTACAACATGTTGATTTGATTGAAGAAGTCCACAGCTGAAAAAAAGAAATGAACTGTGGTAAACAATATGCACTGGACGTGGTAAAATAATTTTTCTACAAATAAACTAACCTTCTCTGAAACAATTTAAGGGAGAGCACTACAAACAAACAATTAAACTGGCGAGAGTTAAATTTCCGAGACAAATTACACCTGAAGTCGGTTCTACTTTCAGCCAGTAGTTTGGCTGCAAAACAGCGTTTTTCGGTCAAAGAGTCTGTCTAATCGTTTTCAGCTTAAACTGCTGCTACGCGAATCACTTAAAACAATTGAAACGAGATAAAAGAGCCTCAAAGCTAATTTTCAAATGAAAAACTTACTATTTACAGCAACCCATTCGTTTAGATCTTCTCCTTCAGGAAGCAGAACGGCTAGACGCAAATTTCCACTTCCAAGAGTGGCAGCTGCCTGCTTCATTAGGTCATATTGGTGGGTTCCCTCCGGAATGTTCTTTTTCGGTTTAAAAGTTTTCGTTGATCGCCCACCACTGGAACAAATAGAAAATGATACCGTGATTTTACGACTTTTACAGCCTGACAGTCGTTGACTCCCAGAGAAGTTCGACATAAGAAGTTGTTTCCCGGATTTCTCGACACCATAATCCCTGCACTGATTTGCCCTCGACAAATAACACTAACATTATGTGATAAAAATCAAAACTTACAAAAGGAAGCTCATCTTGAGGGCCAAACACTCTAAGGATAAATCAGTTTCGCAGTGGAATGGACAACCTTGCGAACTAATATGGCGGCTAATTGAATGCCTCGCTCACATGTTTCCAGTCTTTACGTCATTGCGGCCGTCATTGAAGTAAAGAGGGTGTGGAAAAACACATGAGCTCATGCCCTGGGAGATCCACACATGAAGACGTAGCGAGACTGGTAAACCTTCTTATTCTTTCATATCCTAATACAATCTCGAGATAACGAATCGAGATGGCGAGAATCAAACAGGCTTTAAAATGGACTGAAGCAGTTAAAACATACTGTTATGAATATCACTTTTGAAAAAGACAGCTCAGTAGTTTATAATAAGCATGCCGATTTTTATTATTATTAATACATATTTTATGCTTTATTTATTTTTAGCGATTATTTATCTTATTTATCTAAAGTATAATCACTACCATATATATGTATTGTTAATTTTATTACAGTAGGTCCACATCAGCTGTAAAGTTGCTTTTTTCCTCTTGACCTGCTTTACTAAATAAAGTTATGTATGTATTTAAAATTTTAATTTAGACCCTTGTTACGGGAATGAGACGCCGCATCTTCGAATCTTTTTACAACGGAAACAGTAAATCAATGAAGGCACGTCAAGGGCATGGTATCCGGTCTGTTATTCCCCATCGGTAAAATGCTTTTTCCGTGGTCATTCTCCGAGGATGCAAGTGCTTGCTCTGACGTAAATATATAGTGAGGGTGGTTTCAATACGTGATATTTTGCAAAGGAAAGCAAAAAGCTAAGAATAGGCTAGGGAGAGGCAGCAAAGGCCAAAAAAGACATAAGGGTCCGGTCCAGTATGCCCTACATGGTACAAACCTAGATATAGACATAGCTCCAGAGTAGTAGAGTAGAATGCATGGGAGAAAAGGTCGCACACCACACCACTCACGGATGATTTCCGTTTCGTGAAGCCAAGGGAAGTTCTAAAGTTTACTTTGAGCCACCAAGCCGAGAATGCATGGTGAGAGTTGACGAATTAGACTGGTAAAGTCCACCCGACACTCATTCTTACGCACTATATGCAAACGGCCCCACCGACAAAATGTACTTCAACTTATCGCGAATGACATAGCCAGGCGAGTTTTTGCGAATTGTCTTTTTACTGCTCCTTTCGTGGACTTAAAACTTGGTTTATGTCTGTGGTGAGTGGATGAAACCATCCATCCTGCATGAAAAGACTTCATCCGTTAAATCGCCCAGAAGGACGCAGTGAAATATCTGCCATTGCGTCTTTTGCAAGTTTACATTTAAAGATAGCTCCAATCTTGACCCCAGAGCTCTTCTCTTGACTGAGGGTGAGAAGAGCTCTGGGGAACCCTGAAACAAAGTGTCTTCTCATTGGTTTACGTGAAGAACAATCAAAAGTGTCTCTAATTGGTGCATTCATGTTAGCACGAGGAGTGAGCAGGCGCCATAAGGTTCAAATAGCCAATTTTGGGCCATAAGAACCTTACGGCGCATGTTCTCCTATATAGAGTTTCCCAGAGCCTTGGGTCGATCCGAGGCTCTGGTGACGAGAAAGAGATAGCTCGGGATAATAGCAGAGGTGGTAGCCTAGAAAACACTGACGCCTAGTCTATGGACTTTCCCGACGGACTACAATAAAATAGACTAACTTAATTTACCGAATATTATTTTGATTGAGTACTATTGAAAGAACTGACTTAATTATGTACTTACATCGCATGCACCTTAATTATTTTTTGTCTGCACGACCTGGACATGCGACTTAATTCCTCAATTGCACCGGTTTCACCTCACTTATATGAAGTAATCAGCCACGACAACACTTATTTAAAGCTAACCTTTTTAAAATGGGTGCTTAGACTTAATTGACCAACGCTGTTTAAAATGGATGTTTAGGCTTAGCAGTAATTGTAACGCTGCTTACGACCAATAGTACTCACTTGAAATAGAATTTTTGGGGTAGTCCATAGACTAGAGGTCAGTGTTTTCAACTCTCCCAGCACAGTACTCTTTTCTTTTTGCATTCGATGGGATGACGAGTACGAAAAATGGGTCGAACCTGGGCGGCGGTTACGACCGCATCCTCACGTGATACCTCATGTTGTGTGGGCTCACTTAACAACAGCGGAATTACTGTAAATGAATGCGCGCGACAAACCAGGCTCAAAGTCACATTTAGCAAACATGCATGTATCATGGAGATTGCGGTTTGAAGAGTGTGGTCCAAGGGTGGGGACGGCGGTTGGATAAAACCCATGGCAGAGGTCTCTTTTCCCGTTCCCCGTCAGCCCAGCGAACGCAGCAAGGAAAGAGACCTCTGCATACGAATACGGGGACGACCGAATTTACCGTCTGAAGCACGCAATAGGCCACTTCAGAAAATACCACAATACTCTTGGTTTGTCCCCCCAAATTTTGCATAAACATAGTCTCCAGTTTCTCTTCGGGGACTTACAATGGTCCCAAGAGAAAACCAAAACATTGCTCATTCAAAATTTGGGGGACAAACAAAAGTACTATAGTATTTCCCGAAGTGGCCTATTTAAACAATAGAGTGTTACTGTCGAGGAACTATAGGCAGATAGTTTCCCCCCGGAAATTTGATTTTCTTAAAAAAAAAAATTGCCCGAGAGGGGAGGGCAAATATGCTAGTTTTACGAACATCAAATTTCCAAGGGGCAACTATCAGACCGATAGTTCCGAGACATAAACACTCTATTGTCTTTATTGTTCACTACTAAATTTTCTTCCGCGCGCCAGCTCAAAAATTAATACAATTTCGATTGTTTATTTTCCATAAGGCCGCTTGTTTACAGAGGTATTTTCAGCGGACGACTACTATCCATCCGGGTATTTTCCTCAGACGGGCACTATGGGCTGATAGTGTCTCTCCGCGGACGAACACTATCGCGTCACGTGATCAATTTAAACCAATAAGAATCGGAGAAATTTAGTGGTGAACTATAATCATTCTTACTCTTTTATAGACCTTATTCATAAATGGCGGTCACATTTAGAATTCTTTTATCAACGTGCAAATTAGCCTACCAAGCCTCATTTTAGATCAAGAATTCTTTTCAATTCATTGTATGGTATCGAGGCTTGGTAGGCTAATTTGCACTTCGACAAAAGAATTATAAATTGACCTCCATTTTTAAATAATGTCTACGGTTTGGTGTCAAACGATTATCGTTAAATCGTGATTTCCTCTGAATTTGCGATTACAGTTAATTTAGAGCACTGGTCCCCGGGAGTTATGGTAAACGAGCAAAGAAGAGAAAACAACCATATCCTTAGTCGCCTCTACGAGGGTAGGCACGACTTTTTGCCGCTTGCCTACGGGCGACCAAACTACCCTTTACCTTAAGCGCAATCCCTGGTTTCAAAATGTTCTACTACTTGAAGATTGGTTATCGACTTTTCCAATTTACCGTCAATTGTCTCTTAGAAAGTGATTATATAGATTTTCAAAGAACGCATTAAGATATTAGGTTATGGTATTCTCAGTTAGAGGCACGGTGATCATCTTGAAAGGTTAAGGGCTGGTAAACGAAAGGTCACAGGCTCGAGTGCCTTGTACAGAAAGTAACAAGTTCGGCGTTTAAATATGTTAATTTTCCATAATTCCTAATGAACTGCCAGTGTTTTAAATTGACGATAATAGAAAGTTCTGGGCAAACTAGGAATTAATGATGATCGTAAATTGCCCCACTAAATTCAAATAAGAGAATGGGTCAGTTTTCCACACTGTTACTGTGGCCGGGCGAAAACTGGACAGAGGTAAAAAGAAAAGGCAAGGGAGTTAGAGAGAAAAGCTACCTTACCCCTAGCCCATTCGTCGTTTCTTGCGCGGCCACTACCAAACCGCCTGTTTGACAACCATTTTTGCAGTATGGGCAAAAAGGAATGACAACTTTGGTAACAAGATCAAATTTTCAAGCGCGCGTCAACAATCTAAATGCCACAGTTGTAAGATCTGACAGAACCAAACGGGAAAAACAACTATTCACTATAACATACACGCCGGCAGAAAGTTTATTCTAAAATCAAAATGATTTCCTTAAAAAGAAAATGCTTCAAAATGACAATGCGCTAAGCATCGTCACCCGTCTCTTACAAGAAGCCGGCATAAAACGCACGATTAACTGATGATGATCCGTTTCCGTTCACGCGTTGCAGCATCTCTCACAAAAAATGCTACGCCATTAAAACGCCAGTTAAAAAAATATACAAAGCAATGGAGGAATCCTAGATTAAATTACGGAACTACAAGAATGCCTTCACTACTTTACTTAGCCTACCACTAATGTATACAATCCAGTGTTGAAACCACTACCCAGCAAATATGAATGGGCTTTTTAGTCAAGTTGTTTGAAGCAAACTCAACACAAATCTGTTGTACAATCTACAATGTTAGCTTCACCAAGTCCATCAGTCTTAAGATCAATCCACATTAATGTTACACTGAATAACGCTGATCACCAGGAGTGTCAGATGATTACGCCTTGGAAAATAAAACTGTAAAGACTAAACAAGTAGACTTCGGCGACCGAAGATTCAATCACTGATACCCAGGATAGGACACCATGCCAGCAGTTCCTGTGGTCTGAGGGTCTTGCTTGATCTGCGTCTGCATGTTACCGAAGTACGACGTACTAGCAGTTGCCCCGTAGGCTGAAGTGTCAGCATACGCGCCTGCTGCTGTTGTTGTTGTTTGCTGCTGCTGGTTAAATGGGGTGCTCTGTTGGGGCAGGAGTGCTGTAGGCAGTGGCTTGTGCCGCATAACTCCCTGTATTCATCCCGGTGGCCATCCCAGTAGTCATTCCAGTATTCATTCCTGTGTTCATCCCTGAAGACATCTGACCTCCGAACCCTGTACCCCCGAAGCCTGTGGTTTGCCCATAAGAAGTCTGTGAGCTGTAGCTTGCAGTGCTTGGACCTGCATTGAATGCGCCTGCATTGCTGCTGAAGGCACTGCCTTGATTTCCAAAGCTGCCACCACCTCCTCCGGCCATCTGACTGCCAAAGTTACTCTGCTGTTGCTGTTGCTGTTGTTGTTGTTGTTGTTGCTGCTGCTGTTGGTTGTTGAAGCCACTGCTCTGATTTCCTTGGCCTCCAAACCCGCTCATGTTGTTTTGATTACCGCTAAAGCTGCTACCTCCACCGCCAAAGTTGCTATAGTTATTTCCATCGCTAAAGTTTCCTCCGAAGTTCCCACCACCAAAGTTATTGCTGCTAAAACTGCCACCTGCAATAAGAGCACACTAACCATTTAACCACGATCCAGGAGAATAAATAAAGGCATCATAATATCTTGTTTACAGTTTAATCTAGAATGACAATCAATGGCGTTGCAACAAGTACAATGTTCGAGACTTTGGTGTGAGGATAGCTAAGGAAGTCATTTTCACAGAATAAATTACAAATTGTGAATCTTGACATTCCAACAAACGCTTTAACACAATTGTCTTCAACTTTATTTATTTTTATAATAAAAAGATCTTACAATAGACTGGCCTACAAAATAGCTGTTAAACCAACTTTTTAAATTATCAATGGCATCTCAATATGGTCGTTTTCTCTTTTCAAGATAATTATCAGAAAGCAATCCGTGAAGTACTGGTAAATTTCTCTTTAGGGAGATCTCTAATAAATGACAAGGTATCTCATTCCATATTCGTATTCTCAGTATTCGACTGGAACTAGCTTGCAATGGAGGCTAATGCGGGGGAAAATATTTGTAAAAATTTAAATTTGAAACGAAATCCATTGCAGTTAGTTCCAGTCCAATACTGAGAATACGTACATGGTTTATTAGGATATACAGTAGTCTTGAGTGTCTCACAGTTTCATGGTGTACCGGTATTTCACGCCACACGGCCCTTGGTAAAAGGTGTCACAAGTGGCTGCATTTCCAATACTCCCTCCTTTGTTTTTACCCTGTTAAATCCCGAGAGCGGGACTTCTAGATTTTACTATCAATGGAGGCTGCTTCAGGGATGAATGGCTTAATTTTCACAAGTGCTTGATGTGTAAATTAACTGTGTAAATGAAGGTTTTAAAGGGGCTATGTCACGTTTTTTTACGTTGTCTAGGGGAAATCTTAAGTTAATCACGACTTTAAACTTGAAAATGGTGATGTGGAATTACTTTAATTTACTGATAAAATTATCGTTATACCACAAACAAGATGATTTTGAACAAAAACGACTTTCATCCAGGCGATATGCCATAAACTTTACAAAAGGTCAGGCCGACCTTTTTTTCAAGATTACCCAAATGCAATCCGTTCCAATCCTGTCCATTTGTGATCCATGCCTCTCTTTCCTTTTGCTTTTGTTGTTCAACAGTTTTAAGTGGTTATTGTGGTATTGTCTTTCTACTTTTTGGGTATTTTCATTATTTTGGATGTCATGAAATTACATCATTTTGCGTGACATAGCCCCTTTAAGTGAAAATTAAGTTGGGTTTTTTTTCACATCCAAGCAACCTTGAAATAAGTTGGCTTGAGAAAATTAGCAGGAAAAGTTCTTACCACCACTGTTTCCACCACCAAAATTTTGTCCTCCGCCACTTGAGCCACCCCAACCTCTTCCAGAGACATCTTCCATACCAGGCTGGGACCGCAAAAACAACTCAATGTAACGATGGCCTACAAGGAAAACACACTCTTAAGTGAGAAATACGTCAACATTTTCTGTAAAACGGCACAAGAAGCACGTTAAGCTAAGGTGGCTGGAACCAGTTTCACCACTTTTAAGAGACCTTGTTAAAAAGGTTTTAACTACTATACTGTATCGTGAAACACAGCAATGTTATGCACTACTACTACTACTACTACTAATAATAATAATTGGGCAGTGCTAATCACCCCTTACTTGCAGTATTGAGGACTGAATTGTGAAGGGCACAGCTCACAATATCAGGCTGAAAGTGCCTCTGGCTGCGGCTATACAGTCCATGTTGATGTTGGAGCACATCACCACAGCTAGATGTTAATTACCGGTAGCTGTGAGTCGATTTTGATGAGGGAGGAAACCCGGAGTACCCGGCGAAAAACCCTTGAGTCAGGTTGAAATCAACTGAAACTCAACCCACATGCAAGCCGGGCCAGTTGAGCCCTGGGCTAGCAGTGGTGGGAGGCTCGATAGATAACTACTAATCCACCCTGACTCCTGTATGAAACACCAATAATTATGATGATTTAACCCTTTGACGTCCAAACCGGCCGCAACTGGCCAGACTTTTACTCTGTCTAATGCCAGACGATTTTACTCGTCAATGGGCTAATCACTCACTGAAAAACTATGTCCCCATTAACCCTTTGACGTCCAAACCGGTCAGTATTTTACTCTAACCCCAGATGATTTTACTCGTCAATGGGGAACCCCTGGGAGTCAATGGGTTAAATAAATGTGCCCACTAATGGGATGTAATAGGTTACCATGGCAACATGAAAGCTCTCCAAAAACACCCTATATTTCGCCTTTACTTGCTTATAAATGAACTCAGTGACCCCAATTATTTATTGTAGAATAGTAATAAGCAATCTGAGATAAAACAATCAGCAAAGTATAAAAATATTCATTCACAGCTCTACAAAAATAACGTGCATGTACATGTAAATTAACATCAGACATTTTTATCCCCAAAATTTGAGCAAGTCACCTAAACATTCAGATGTAGCTTTTTTCCTGTTTATAATCAGAAAAGTAGTCAATGTTATTACAACATCTAGAGAAATTACAAAAAGACCCTACCCATTGATTGCTTGTTCTTCAACATGGCAGCTTGGGCATCCTCGTGGGTTGCAAAGTCAACATCAACTTGGCCACTAAATGAGCCACCTGAATACTCCATCCAAACATTTACAGGATTAAGGGGCATGAAGAACTGCTTTACATCACTTTCTTTTGCAGCAAAAGGCAAACCTCGCATGTGTACTGTATGACCAGTGGAGGACATCGACCCAAAGTTACCACCACCACCTCCACCACCACCTCTGCCCTGATTGCGGAATCCACCTCTGCCACCCATCCCTCTTCCACCGCGCCCACCCCTGCCTGATCCTCCACGTCCACTTCCATAACCATTGTAGTCACTACCATAGCCACCTCCAAAAACAGGACCTCCTCGCCCTCTGAATCTAGTGAGAACAAAGGAATTAAGCCACAATATTTCAAGACCTATTTCTGTCGGAAAATTTTTAAGTTGGGGTTGATACTAAGAGAGTAAAAACCTTGCACCCATTACATCTGACTTCAGCCATTTTAGGTTGGAACCATGGCATGGTCGATGGCAAGGATGGCATTTAATAATGACAACACTGCATCACAGTGTCTCTTGGTGAATTAAAGGGGGCTACACTTGCAATATTTATCGAATATATAAATAATAAATATATTACTTTACTTTTCTTGGTCTAACACCAGACGATTTTACTCATCAATTGGGGCAATCCAGGTGTCAATGGGTTTAGAATCTCCCACAGAACAATCAAATCTCATGACGAACACAGCAGCAACTTTCACTTGATGAGCAACGCCAAAAAATGTGGGCGATCGAATCAATGGATCTGCTTGTCTCGGACAAAACACAATATTTTGCTCAACCTTGCCCAATAATTGTTTATTATTATTATTATTATTATTATTATTAGCACCTTCTCCCATCTCCTGCTACAACACCACCAAATCGCCCACGTCCACCACCAAAGCCTCCAGGAGATCTGTCATAAGGACCAGGTCGAGTTGACATCAAAGGCTTTAATTTGGGTTTGGACACATATTTTATGTCTGCCTTAGAGCTCTTGAATATTTCAATGTACCTAAGGGAAAACAAGCAACCAAATGTTGATGCAAACACTTTTTTGACAAACTAGGCTTAAAATGGCCCTCATTTTATTTTCAAAACACATGGCAGTACCACAAATGAAAGAATAATAATAATACAATGTAAATGTAACTACTTAATATTCACAACTATACAATATACCACTAATCTTAAGTATGTTTCTGAAAAAGGCTAAAAGTACAATACATACATGCTCTATTGACCCTGCCTTGTTTTAATGATATAATGATGTGCAAGTCCAAGAAATAGTCTTACAGTGCAACGCGCCTTACCGTGGACACCCAACAAACTTTGACATTTGACAATTATGTGTAAATATGTCAACTCAACAACCCATGCAACGGTGTTCCAACTTACAACTGAGCGAACTTTGCCAAGGAGGCGCGACAGTCAATCAAATTCACACATCCTGTTGGCGGACAATTTGTAAAAAACTTTGTTAGGTGGCCACGGTAAGGTGCGTCGCACTGTAATGTTAGTCCTTGACTTAAACAATGACACAAAAGATAAAATGTTGTAATACCATAATAATAAATAAGGCAAATGACCTACTACACTTCCTACACCCAAGAAAACAGATCGAAGTCACCAGAGAAAAACGTTAATTTTTCGACAACTGAACCAAGGAATCCTTTTTTGTTAACAAAAATATAAGATAAAATAGAAATGAAACTTTCATATTGCCAGCCAACTTTGCAACTTGAAGGCTAGACATTTTTTACACTAAAAATTAAGTAAAATAAGCAAGATACATGTATATGTACGTGTACATTAGTCACAAAAATACTTTCACATAAAGACAATACATACCGTACTCCACAACAACAGACAAGTAATAATAATAATTTACTGCGTTTGCACATTTAAAGATAATACTCACCTACAAGCAACTTCACTGTGCAATTTTAGAGTACAATACTTTGCATGTTTCAATGATTTTTTTTCACAAAACCTTATTGTGTTGGTCCACAAGACCTCGCTGATCTTAGAGTCAGGTTAATGAGCTGATATGGCTTATAAGCGATTGAAAAAGTGATTCATCTTAGCTTTTTGCACTGCCTACAAATTCATGTTATAACACAGTAACGCTTAACTTTAAAAACGTCAACTTATGAACTTTGAAACAGTTGACATGTCACCATTAATCTTTTTACATCAGTCACTACCCAGTCCAGCTAATGCAGCACTACAGTTTCCCTGAATAGTTAGTTCATTTTGTTCATCCACATGGACAATTTGCTATTTTAATTTTGAGTCTTCAGTAAAGCCCTATGTTTTAATGGGAGGCTTTTCAATTCAGCACACCTTTTTGGTGACTTTGCTATCTTTCAATTTCTTACACCAGATCCCAGTCAACAATATTTTTTTTATTAAAAAAGCCACAACCTAAATTTTGCACTGCGAAGTTAATTAGGTAATAAAGGCGATCACACATGTAAGGCTTAAAGAAACCAACCATTGAAACCACTGTTACAAAGTAATCAGTTTAAAAAAATTGTGCCCATGGTCCCATCAGACCCGCACCATTACTATCCCCACCTGTGCCCTATGGATTCTTTGTTTTTTTTCATAGCTTGTGTAGCTAATTCAGGAGAAGCAAATTCCACAAAAGCATCCCCCGTGGTCCTCCCGTCCTCATCCAGAGTGATTGTTATCCCATTAGGAACTATCTCCAGCCCTTTGAATTCCAGTAGAGAGCAAAGAATGTAAACCAATAACTGTTATAGTGAACACACCCAACAACTACAGCATTTCAGATAATGTTTTTGAGACAGGGTGCACACACAGAATCTAAAAGCATTAAAACTGGGCCTGATATCAGTAAGGTTCAATGGTCTTTGTGCATTCTCCAAGGTTGTCAAAGCAGTAGGTTGCTGCCAGAAAATTATTATACAAGCAGCATACAGCATTATCTGCTGATAATCTAATATATTTAAAAGACATTAAATTTTCTCAACTGCCAACTTGACAACCTTAGAGGACTGACATGCTTGAGTCAGGTGACCCTAGGATTGTCTCTTATCTGAAACACTGTACTAGTTTAAAGGGCTTTGTTCATACAAGGGTGATATAAAATTGGTTTTTGACATACTGGCAGATAAGAGGTGCAGTTGCAGTCAAACATTTACTCGGAATAATACTGTGGTATAAGTATTTGTTGCAATGATATAAGATTAAGAAAAAAGAAGTATCTTTTCTGCCCTCATCAAACAAACGTTAGGAAAGTCTTGACACTGTTTGTTCCCAAATCAACTTTGATTGTGTTTTCCTTTTAAAGTCACAATGAGATACACTAGGAGCACTTAAATTAAAGGTCAACTAATATCAAAGACAGATTGTGAGAGCTGTCCCCTACATTGCTGCTGACATCCCTTAATTCATAGACAAGGAACACTTTGACAATCTCCTCAAAGGGATAATTTTGGTCCACAACAGTGTTTAGTTTGACAAGAAGTACATGTATAACATCCAAAATACTTTGTAGATAAAAAATCTTGCTACCACGAAAGGTGTTATTCTCTGTGGATCATAGTGATAGTAAGGGAATTGTTTGTGTCAAAAGAGGACCCCCAGACAAGGAACACTTTGACAATCTCCTCAAAGGGATAATTTTGGTCCACAACAGTGGTTAGTTTGGCAAGAAGTACAACATCCAAAATACTTCGTATATAAAAAAATCTTACTACCAAGAAAGGTGTTATTCTCTGTGGATCATGGTGATAGTAAGGGAAATTGTTTGTGTCAAAAGAGGACCCCCAGTCCGGATGTTTTGGCTGTTAAAATGATGGTCTTTATCAGGCAATGTTGACATCTGGTTATGCATTAGTATGAATAGCATTGTGATTGGTGCATTTGTATCCTTGCTTTTGATGTTGCCGATTGAAAGATTTTGATCCCTGTCATTTAAACTATGGATTCTTCCCACAGCAGTATCCAAGCTGGTATTGGATTGTTTGATTCTGGACATCCACACCTCTGGCCCTTCAATTCCACTTTCGAAAAAAAAAAAAGAGTGGTTAAGTGTGACGTCACAAATATTTAAAATTATGAAATTATGGGATTCATTAAGATCTTAAGAAAGTACATGATTAAGAATGACCATTTGCAAAAAATCAGCATTTTATTGCAGTTTGGGGATGAGATATTAGCCCTTTCATGCTACAGTGACTCCATACAAATCCTTGTAATTTTGTCTTGGTTCCAACTGTTTGGAACAAAGACAAAATTACAAGGATTTGTATGGAGTTACTGAACCATGGAAGGGCAAATATCTTACCCCCATATTGCAACAACATGCTGATTTTTGGCAAGCGGCCATTCTTCATCATGTACTTTCAGAATATCTTAGTAAATCCCATAATTTCAAAAATTTAGTTTTTCTGACATCATCACTTTACCACTCTATTGGAAGGGCAAGTCTTGTGTGAAAAGACTCTTTAACAAGGTATTGCAACACTTGCTTCATACCAAGGGATTCCACTGAGGGAACAATGTGCAGTCTGAACAACAAGGTTGAAATCCTCCAAACAACAACAATCCAAGCAAGGATTAAAACAGACCAGTAACCTCCACTACTTTTAACACTGACAAAGGTACAGAGCCATACTGGAGAAAGTCATGCATATCTGATGTCAATCTCTCTCTGACAAGCTCTTTTTTCGGCACAAGTGCAATAACATTATGTTGATGATAAAATAATTTGGTTTTCAAAAGTGGGACTTGTACCAATATCAATCTATTTAACAATGGTTAAGAAATTGTTTTCACCTGTAAAAAACTGGGCAATTTCTTCCTTGGATACTTGAAAGGGTAATCCTCTGAGCCGAACCACTGTTTCATTGCCTCTGTCTTGGGGTTGACCCATTCTCTTACAAGTCCATTCCATCTCCCCGGATTTGGACTCAAACACCTCCACGTATCTCTTGCCAATAAAGTTGTTGCTTTTAGAAAGGGCTCTAAAGATAATATTACAGACATTATCCAAATGTCATTTGTCATCTAAAATAGACGGGCCTGGAATAAAATGCTTATGCACTTTTTGGTCTTTAAATAAACTCTGTAAGAGACCCATTTGGTACAATATACTATCAAAGACAAGACAAGCTTCTGCTGGGAAGTCAACAGTTCATGGCTAACTGCATGTTTCTCATGGTGGGTAATGCACAAGGTTCTTGTCAAGAGCCAGCTGGCTTTTCAATCAAATGTTACATGTACCAGCTTTCTTCCTAACAAATTTCTGAAATTATCCTATTTAAAATCCACAAACTCAGTACATTTTGAAAAACTTCCCACTGTTTAAAGTATACCATATTTCCCCGTGTATAAGTAGACCCCCCATTTTAGATCGCAAAAAAAGCAATTTCTTAATTTCTTTGTAAAATGTTCATGGGACACTAGTCTTGTATTCTTTGATTTCCGGAAATGTGGATACACAAAAAAATCATGGCCTCAAGCGCTTAATAGTTTTGTGGTTCCGCAGTTGTTGTACATGTATATGCAGGCACTTTGTCCTTGAGTTTCGAAAAAGTTCTCAGAAAATTGAACAAGTGAACCTCAAACTAACCTGTTTCGTTGTTCAAGGATAAAGGGCTTTAGAGGATAAGCACAACATCACAGAAGCAGGAATCAATCTTTGAAAATAACTTGCGAACGATGCAAAAATGTGCAAGGTTTAATCGGTCCTTGACTTATAATTTCTCACATTACAAACAAAACAAAACAAAACTCATAAACCAAACAATATGAAGTTCGTAAAAGCATTTAAATCAGCCAGGTTTGTATAAAGAATGAAAAACAATCATTATCAACCAGCATTTTCAGGCAACACGAGTGACGATGCTTGCACGCAAACACGAGGTATTGCGCCAGGTTACTAAGCCATTGAACGATCGTGTTTTATTTGAAGAAACAGAAGTGCCTTTTAGAGCTTAATTCCGCCTTTGGAAAACGGAAATTTCCAGTGTCTATTTCATATTTGTTCTTGTGAGCATCTTCAACATTTAGAGTTGGACAAATCCTTTTCCATTTCAACTGGAATTGCTTACATTCATTTTGAAGTCTTTTGTCGGCTTTTGTCCACTGGGTTCATTATGCCCAAGACAACATTATTATGTTAATTTTGAATAAATTACTTAGCTGGAACTTGGCTCAAAATCTTTGACCCGAGTATAAGTCGAGGGCGATTTTTGGAGCTTCTTTTGAGGCCATAAAAGGTCGACTTATACACAGGTAAATACGGTAATATTTTTTTTCCATGTTGGGATGTTATCACCTTCACAGTACATAATCTGCTGCAGAAATTAGCAATACTTGGTTTCAGAATGAACCAGCAGATTGAAGTCTATTGTGTTTGCTATCCAATCATTTCCCAGCCAGTCCAAGGTCCCATCATTCCTTGTGACGTTTTGACAAAATGGTGTCCACACATGGAAAGTCGACAGGACAAAAGAGTCTCTGAATACAGAAGTCTCACCGAAAACATGATTCTCATGTTATAGCAAATTAGACAGAATAATTTTGTGTCATAAATAATGATTCAATATAATTATTCTTTTATGACCACTTTATTCTATAAAATTGAAAACAATGTTCATAAATTACTGACAACTCAGGAGCGTAGGGGCAGGTAACTGTTACCTGCTATTTGTTACCTTTTGTTCAAAAAATTGACAAGAACCCTGAATGCAAGGAGGGGTGTCAAGCATTCTCAGGAGTTTATCTCATCTATTTAACAGACTCAGTTCCAGACCACAGAAGCATGTAACTGGTCACAATAAGACCTATGAATTTCCCAGGTATCTCTCCTCTACTCATGCACAAAATGACCCGGTATTTCCTCAGATTACTTACTTTTCCATGTCTTCTAAGGAAACAAGCTCCACAAAGCATTCACCACTGGGACGCCCTTCACTGCTGTAAGTGAAATGGATTCCATTCTTTGGGCCCCCACGAATGTTACAACCTTCAAAGAAAAAAAAAACCAAAGTGGTTCATTTTCAGACTTCCAACTAACCCAACCTTGGCAGCAAAAAGTGCTCCTTCCTTTGGGGTACACTGTAGGTGTATTGCCAGGTTCACTTCCATGTTGCCAGCCGTTTGCAGCAGATATCAGGAAGGTCTTGATATGTCAAATGAAATACCGTACTTACCCATGTATAACACGCACACCAATTTTGGACTGCGTTTTAAAAAAAAAGTTCAATCAAAAAAAAGAGAAATTGCTCTGGATAAGAACATTTGTTCTGCAACTTACAACAGTAAAGTAAATAAGCCTATGTAAGGTGTTTCAATGCTGAAACCTTTATATAAACTCTAACTCGTACATGCAGTCACAATCGAACAGTTCTCGTTCTCTTTAATGGTTTATAATTTAAAGAAACACTAAGGGGCTGCAGTACTGCGGTCAATCCGCCAAGAATTACTGCTACACGTAAATTGGTGTTTTCTCTGCGGATGCTACTTTCATGCTTTCAGTTACATGAGCTTCATAAATAAGCAGGCTTCTTCGTCTCCCCAGTCCACCACATCGCACACACCAAAATCTTCATTCCCTCGGCATCCATCCAGCCTTTCCTTTGGGTGGCACTGATAACTTGATGCTTGTTTCAACTTTTGGCACTCTTGAAAATCACCATTCGTCTTAATTTCAATCCATCACCAGCACACACCAACAAAACAGTTGCGCGATCTTGACAATCTTCTCTGTGGTGTTGTTGACCATTCAGCTTGGAAGCATGTCGAAGTTCCGTGGCATTTCGTCCATATTTCCAATCACATGTAGAGCGTAGATGTGTTCTTTGCCAAGTTTTATAATATAACTATGAAATCGGATGACCTTCAGTGAAATTAATGATGCGTAATTTATCAGACACAGTATAACTCCAGTGAGTTTTGTGGCCATTTTGATGTTTTAATTAATTGCTCAAAAATGAAGGCTATGTTGATCAGTTGTTCATTTAAATACGAAGGTTACATATTTAACCAACCAACTTGTAAAACCAAAACATATGGTGATAGAGCCTTTTCTGTTTGTGCTCCGAAGATTTGGAACACTATTCCTTTGGAAATACGTCAATCCAGTACAGTTTTATCATTTAAGAAAAAACTTAAGACCTTCCTTTTTATTAGATTTATTGAGAGTAACTCATTATATTTTTAATTTTTAGTTTTTAATTTTTATTCCTAAATTTTATAATTGTAGTTTTAGAGATAATTTTGTAAAGCGCCTTGGACAGGTAATGGATGTGAGCACTATATAAATGAAATATTATTATTATTATTTAGTGGATCTAAATTTTTTATCTCTTGATTCAGCCTTTTACTTTTCCATCAAAAATCAATGTGTCTTTGTTTATATGCTAATGAGGGACACAAGTCAAAAACAATGGATTCTGTTTATCATGCGCATCTCAAATTTCAGAGCTGTTTTAGCACAAAAAAAAAAGGCATGTTATACACATGCAAATACGGTAATCCTTACAGTCAACAAGAAGATGTGGCTGTCATACAAGTCCTGGGTCATTTTGGTCCCTAAAACAAAATTTGTTTCCCTTTTCCAAGTTCTTTAGTGGGAGGCACGGTGGCCTCGTGGTTAGAGTGCTCGACTCCGGATCGAGTGGTCCGGGTTCAGGTCCTGGCTGGGGACATTGTGTTGTTGTGTTCTTGCGCAAGACCCTTTACTCCCACGGTGCCTCTCTCCGCCCAGGTGTATAAATGGGTACCGGCGAAATGCTGGGGGTAACCCTGCGACGGACTAACATCTCATCCAGGGGGAAGTAAAATAATACTCCTAGTCACTTCGTGCCACAGAAACCAGGATAAGCTCCGGCTCTGATGGGCCACTTGGCTTGTAATCAGACTTTTTACTTTTCCCAAGTTCTTTGGATAGAATCAAAGATTCACTGGTTGAACATTTCTGCACTATCCTATTGCAACTAGACTGCATGGCTACGGATGGGACAAGGACAGAGACCTGTATAGTTCATTGGATTGCTTGAGGACCATTGGATACAGATTTCCCAAAACTATGAACTCTAGCCATAAATGCAATGCACAGGAGGCTAAAGCTTACGACATGCACATGGGTGACTGTCTAGCAGTGCTGTGTTACCAAGACGCTATTTATAAAGCATTGTTGACTACCGACACTCAATGGCTTTGTTTTAAACGGCAGAAAATTTAATGTTCTGTGAACAAAATTTATGTTGTAGTGATGCATTCTTTGTTGTTTACCAGTGTCTCAGACTGTTTTGAAGCTTTTGTGGCATGTTAGCGCTAATTTGGTGCTCCAATGCTCAGAAAACGGAAAGGGTGAACAGTCCTTTCCAGAGTGGCTTGTCACTAGAGGTGAAAAAATCCGCTGGAAAATAACCTCTGACCTCAATTTCTCCATAAAAATCAAAGCAGAGATCTTGCAGTTCCCTGTTGATTCACTCCCTATGCATTCCATTCAAATATTGTTCACCACAAAACTTACTTAATGAGCTCGCTTGGCTCTGGAAATTTCAACCTAGACTCATCCAAACTGCCGTGGACCTGTGGGGTAACCAGTGGCCTTCTAACGACAATCA
>NC_090892.1:12634376-12664376 GCF_036669925.1 Montipora capricornis
CAAGGAAGCGGGAGGGCCGGGAAAAGGCGCGAACCCCCAAAGATTCACCAACAAGAGCAATTGATCCGCAAAGATCAACAAGCAACAACGCATGAGAAAAGCAACATGACACAGGCCCTGCAAATCCCCAAAGGGGCACCCCGCAGGTCACGTACTGTAAGGGGTGAAACCGCTGACTGCATTAGTTCCAGTCTAACTTAGCCTAAATTATATTTAGCCACATCAAATGAGTGGGTACAGGTAGTAAGAAAGAGAGGGAGAGGACGCCTACCGACGACTTGGAAAAGTGTACAGAGAGATCTGAAAGACGCCAACTATTCTTAGGTATCGACAAAAATGAAGGCAAAGGACGGGGCAAATGGCGACAATTTGAAGCGCGACGTTTAGAAGGCAAACGTATCAACCTAACTGCTAAGTGAAATCTAAGACCTCCTACTGCCAAGATACGATCGAATTTTATTCTATTCATTTTCAATCAAAGTCAAATCTAATCATCGTGCAACTAGTCGAAAACACTCTAGGCATCACAGAACATTTCAAACATCGTTAAACAGACACAAGACCTTTATTAAAACGCACTGTTTCCATGTTCGTTATTTCTCTCGTTCTCTGAAGCAATACTCATCATTTCGACCCAAATTTGTAACGCACAATAGCAATCATTTCCATTACTATCAAAGGAAAGTCACTTCAAGTAATCATAGCTACACTGCTAGCAGTCCCTTCTCATTTAGTCGTGACTAAAGCGGGCGGCTCGACTGACTTGGAAGGCACTCCTAGCAGTCTAATCACAGTCTATTCACTACAAATCAGCCTCAGCGTGACAGCGACGCACAAGGTCACTTGTTGAAGTACTCTCTCTCCCCTATCTATTTATGTTAAACTGATTGTCCCACGGTCGGCACTCTACGGGAAAAATTCCGACTTGATAAATCTTAGGAGATACACTCATCTACAATGTTTTTGAAATGAAGCCAATTTCTCTATCGATTATCGATGAAACGCTTACCCATTCATAGAGGCTCCATAGAAACTTTGACCTTGTAATATTTCAGTCAATTTTTGAATACAAAATTCACCGATCTGCCAAAAAAGATCGCATTTTTTGCTCGACCAGGGCAAAGATAAGTCTACTTGTGAAAAAAGTGGTATCACTTTTCTTCCAAAATTCTTCAAATGGAAATCTACAGCATTTCTAATTTGAAAACAAATGCCATAGGTATTACAAATGTCCATCCCCGGGCAAAACTTGAGCCAATCCCCATATTTGTCCTGTCCCAATATTTTGACACTTATAAACGACGACACACTGCACTATAATCAACGTTGAGGGGAATTTTCAACGGGTTTCGTTAACCCAAGCACTTACTTATTTCTAAACTAATGACCACAGAATAAGACAATTAAACAAACCAACTTGAGAAGAAAAAGTCATAGCCGCATGGTTCTTAGCATGGAGAGACGCACCACAATTTGTTTCAGTTTCAATTCCGATTGCATCAAACAATTATGGACTAAATACATTACAATATTTTTCATTAGCGACGCAGTATAGACCACTTTCATAAATGGCGACCTCCTTTACATTTTTTTTGTATTTATGTTAATAGACCTACTGCCCTAATTTTGAAACAAATATTCTTTTGAAATTTGCTCGTCGTAGCGAGGCTAGAAAGGCTTATAGAGCATTTTCACTCACGTGACCAGCAGCCATATTGGATGACTGAAACAAAAGAAAGTATTTGCATGAAAATAGAGTTTAATTCCCGGAGGAGTAGTTTGGTACACCATCATGGCCACCATTTCTTTGTTTCGGGACACCAACATGGCCGCCGTGACGTCATGTGAAAACGCTCTATTAGCATTAGAACAAGACTATTTTATTTGACCGCCATTATGAGAGAAGTCTATGAGCACAAGCGACGTATACTCAGTGTCCTTTAGATCAAAAGCACCTTTTTGTTAGAACAAAAGGCAATAATTAACAAAACTGTTGATGCGTCTCCCACATGATGTTTGTGGTGGTGCTTTGCACCGCTAATGAAAACCACCCTTTTTAAATTCCCGGCGATAACCAGAGGGGGATTGAGTTGGGGCCCAGTCCATGCATGTTTATAATCACTAAAAGCTACAATAGTTCAAAACCCACAGTGTATGAACAAAAGCCCTCTTTCCCTAGGACTGTACAACGTTTAAGTTATGAATGAGGCAAACTGGCTTAGAAACAAAAATGAATTTCAACAGTCTGGGCCGAGTTGTTCAAAGCCAGATTAATTTCTGCACTTGTTATGCAACCAGACGGATTTCAAAAAGGAGAGGTACCTTTGCAAAACATATCCCAGTGTTTCACCAACTGCAAATACAAAGAAAACTCTGCGAACATGAAAAAAAAAATCGCTAGCGAGATATTTGTCTCGCATTTGTCGGTAGTACATTAAAGGACGGCGTTTGTCTTTCTTCCTGTTAGGATCCTCAGTCATTTCTATCTCCACAGAAGAATATTCTATTGACCGAATGCAAAAATGGCCGCCAACAAATTATTCTTTTGTCTTTGTGCTAATTAGCCTAACTAGCCTCGTTCACACGCGTAAAATTGAAATAATTTGGGCTGTATAAACGAGGCTAGTTAGGCTAATTAACTCAAAGACAAAAGAATAAATTGTTGGCGGCCATTTTTGCATTCGGTCAATTAAATCTTCCTCTATCGCTAATATAACTGGCCACCAACATGGATACGCCAATTAAAGTTGAAACAAGGTTCCCTTTATAGCGCGATTTCGTGGTTTAAACCCCTTGATAGAGAAGTAGCACACGAGGTATAAAATTCCTCTTACGTAAACGAAATGTTTGAGAGATTTACAATCTTGGACAAAACTCTTGGGAAAAATTCCGGCGTGAACATCATTGGACAGGCACTCAAAGACAAAGTCTATTGGTCCCCCCCTTCCCCCATATCAATGCTGATGATGTGGTGAAAAATACTAAGCAAGCCTTCTAGTCGTTTCTAGACCAACATTAGGGAGCTTACGCACGCGACGTTTTTGAGACGCGGACGCAAACCAGAAGAGATTTTTTGGCATGCCTGGCAGAAAGATACTTGGCAATGTAAATGTGGGAGTGTGAAGGGAAGTTAAAAGCGAAAACAGCTCACTTCCGGTTTGCCGTCGCGTCCTTGCTTAAGATCCCTAATATTGGCTTAGGGGGGAGGGGAGAGTATGGAGAAGACAGACAAATACGGGAATGACCATTTTATACAGTGTTTTCGCTCATGCGACCAGCAGCCATGTTCGAATACTAAAACAAAGGGAAGAATTTTCATAACAACCGAGTTCAATTCCCGAAAGAATATTTCACTCCTCCAAAATGGCCGCTGTTTCCACGGTTCACTCCGTCAACATGGCCGCCGTGACGTCATGTGAAAATACACTATTGTGGTTTGTCAATTTTCCCAACGAGTATTGTCAAAGATTGTAGCAACGCGTTCACGTGAAACGGCAAATGGTAGACTGCTGTTTGTTATAAAAGCATGGAAAATTCTCTATGGATTCTCGTAAAATAAATACCAAAGTAATTACTTCGACCAATCACAGCAGGTGCAACCATCGCAATGAACCAATCAAATTCGTATCAATTGCCCCCTCCCCGATGTAACTTGCTCAAAGCGCGGGAAAAATAGCGCGTGCAAGTTTTGGTTCCTTCTCATTGGATGATAAACTGGCGCGATGTTTTTAAACCAATCAATAAGCAAAGCAATTGCAATCGCGTCACTACTTTCGACAGTCGTTTGAAAATTGCTCTATTCTCACTAGTCTTGCTCATTTCAGAAGTTGCCATGTATCTCAAGCTAACAGGCAAAAAAGGAGATGAAATCAAACATACTTCTTGGATTTTGGCGAAAAGCAGTTTACAGTCCGAAGTTTGCCGTTTGCCGCAAACGCGATGCTAAATCTCTGCATTGAAGACCTACAAGAAAATCACAAAATTTTTATTCTTAACTCTGCTCCGTGACATTCTCGGGAAAGAAATACAGTTCCTTGCGAAGCATTGAAACAATACTCGAAACTTGTCGCTTGCTGTCGGAGTAATAGTCGCCGGTGCGTGACTTGTGCGTGGACACTAGGGCGTTGACCCTTGTCAACATTCGCAGGATATCCATGTGTGCTGCGTTCTCTTCGAACACTTTGATCAGTGACTGGATGAACCAGGACCCATTGAGGGAATTTCTCCAAGAGTAGTAGCCGGGCACCGTGGAGTAGGCGTAGATGAAGTCAGCTTCGGCTGGGACAGAGACTTTGCTGTCAGATTGGGGAGCATCTGTTACGTCCATCCCATCCATGTACTCGTGGCCTGTAAGTTAAAAAGGTCAAAAACTTATCAAAGATCACCGAACCTCTAGACAGCTACAATCTTGTGTTACAAACGAAAATTAAGGCCGGCCCCTTCCCCAAATCCTATGATGGAAAACGGCGGCCAGCGCCAGAGTGGATATCTTTAATCCGCATGAATCCGGAACCGTGTGGACACTAAATCCGGAAAATTCTTTAATCCGGACGACGTAACAAGATCTAGCACAGTTCCGAGGGCTTCATGGCACATGCTCTGTTACCTCTGTTCCCTTGAGGAGTCCTGAGTACTAGAGTGAATCCGTGGACGGGCAATTTCGATTTGAATACGCTACGTGTGGATGGGAATATTTTTGAATCCGGAAAGAAAAAGTTGCGGATACGTGTGGACGGGGGCGTAAGCGTCTTCTGGAGGATTACGGTGGCCCCTCACCTGGAACTTCCCTATACCACACATCAGCACACACACCATAATTCTGACAAAGCTCCAAGTACACCCAAAAATGCGGATTGTTAATAATGAGACATGGGAAACGTGTGCCCTCAGCAGCTGTTTCGTCCGTACTTGTCCTTAGTGCCCCTCGTGCGCAATCTCGACCATCCTCTGTCTGAGTGTTTCGGGTACGACAATCCTGTCTCCTCTTACGACTATTCCGTCCACTACCGCGAGTTCGCTGAAAACATGCTTGTACACCTGTAAGTTCTCAGCCTTTGCGTCAATGCAGCCTTGGTGGATGCACCTCTTTAACGCTAGTAGTGTAGCGTCTTCGTCAGTGGCTTTCTGCACTTGCTCCTTAGTGACTGCGTTGGGCGTGTTGCATGTTACAACATAGTTCACTTCCTTGGTAGTTTTGAGTTAAGAGCTTGGTGCACGTCACACTGAAGTGACATAATAATCCGATACGTTTTCCTTTCCAGATCGGTATTCCACGACAAAGTCGTAATCCAACATCCTGTTTACGATCCTCTGTACACGGATGGACTTTGCATATGTGGGCTTGTTGAATACACTTTCTAGAGGTTTGTGGTCCGCATCATCTTAAACGGTACCCCATACCAAAACCACACGCTAAGGCTTCTAGTTCGATCTGGCTATACCGTTTTTCTGTGTCTGTGAGGCCTCGGCTAGCATACTGCACAACTTGCCACACTTGTTCTCCAAGCTTCCTCTGCGTGAGAGTGGCTGCCAGTCCCATCGGACACCCGTCCACGTGGAGTTCGTGTTCCGCTTGGGGGTCGAAGTAGGCTTGTACCGTGTCACTACTGAGCATGTTCTTCAGTTCTTCAATTGCTTCTGTGTGCTCTTGTATCCATTCAAATTTTCCTTTTAGTAATTCCCCGAGTCTGCAGATTGCTTTCTGATACTTGCTGGCTTCCATAAACCGTGAGCGATACACCCGACTGTGCACAGAAACGAATTAAATTCCGCTGCATTCCTTGGGCGGCCCGCCCCCTTGATAGCCTGTACCTTGCAAGGGTCTGGGGATGCTCCCTCCTTTGAGAACATCAAGCCATAATAGACCACGAGTTCTTTGTTGAATTCACATTTTCCTTTGATGAACGTGACATTCTTTCCGCGACTTTTCTTTAGGAGGGCCTCCAGGTTTGCGTCATGTTCTTTTGTGTCACGCCCATGGACAATAATGTCATTGCTAATGTTGATGACCCCTTTGAGGTCTTGTGTCAACTCCTGTCTGATGGTCTCCTGGAATATCTGGGCGGCTGACCTCGTACCGTAGTTCAGCTTCTTGTATCGGTATAAACCAATGTGCGTCGAGAAGGTCGTTACATTTCTCGAACTTTCCTTGAGCTCAAGTTGGTGGTATCCCTTGGACATGTCCAAGTGCGAGAACACGGTCGACCCACTTAGCTCGTTGACAACGTCGTCTATCGTGGGGTGCTGGGTGTGTCTGCGGGGTATTGCTTGGTTTGCCACACGCATATCTACGTTCAGGTGAACCTGGCTCTGATCCTTTTTGGGAGTGACCACTGGCGGCGATACCCATCCCTTTGGCTCGTTAACTTTTACAATGATATCTTGGTCCAGAAGGTGTTGTATTTCTTTTTCCATGTTCTCCCGCAGGCTAGATGGTTGTCGCCGTGGTGGCTGTGCGACGGGTTTAAATTCAGGGTCAACAGTTAAATCAAAGTGAATGTCTGTTAGCTTCCCAATTCCTTCAAATCGATCTTCCTTACTCTTCCAAAAGTTCTTTGACGGGGCTCGCGTCTTCCGATTGTTTGCCTTCCTTTGAAATTTCATTGTCTCACAAGTATCATTCCCAGGTCCTTTCCTTCATCATAACTCAGTAACGGTGCGGTCTGGGTATCTCCCTTTATGAGCTGCCACACTTCATTTTGGTCTTAGGCGCGGTGAGCGCCTCAAAGCTGCCCAGTACGGGTATGAGGTTTGTTTCAATAACTGCGCCATAGGGCTTTATCTGGCATCTTGTTTTTTTGGTCGTTACTTTCTCTTCCAGGCCGTATCTGCAAAAGGTTGCCTCATCCATAGTGCTGACTGTAGCCCTGCTGTCCGGTAACACCGTGAAGCTGGCCACCTTCACCTTCGCGAAGTGATTCCTTTTCCCGCATCGCATACACCGCTTGCCGAAAGCCGGACATTTTCTTGGTCCCCCTTAATTGGTGTGGCCACTGTTTCCCGCAATTAAAACACGATTTTTTGCCTGTTCCGTCCACTGTGATTTTATCCACTTCTTGTTTAACGGTGACGTGCGTTGGAGTTTGGTTCTCCACTTTTGTGCCGTGTTGATCCGCGCTTTCGAGACCTCTGTGCTTCTGCTAGTGTTAGCTGGTCTTGTTGTAGCTTTCTTCTCACTCTCTTGGATTTTCTGCTCTCGATCATGGCCATTAGTATCTCGGTATCCAACCAACCCGCCGGGAAGTCACAGTGCTCGCCTTCCGTTCTAAGTTTCGAGATGAACAAATCCCAAGTTTCGTCCTTTCCTTGTTTGATGCAGCAAAATTTGTGTGTGTTGTACAGCCGGTTCTGAGATTCCTTGAACTTGTCTCGTAGTGCATTAACGGCTCCGTCCAAGTCTGTTCCCGTGTTGCTAAGTTGTTCGAATATGTCCAGAGTAGCTTCGCCTATGGAATCCTAAAACAGCGATTGTTGTTGTGCCTTGTCCGTTATGTTGTATGCTTTCAAGTGGTTACTCTTGAACCGCTCGGCGTAAACGGTCTCTGGGTCCCTGCGAATTCCGGAAACTGTTTAAAGCCGATGTTGATCGCCATTCTGTCCCTTACTCCAGTGAAATCCTCGTCGCCAATTTAATGTCGAGCGTTTACAATGTTAACATCTCTCGAACGATGTCCGTTCGGGCCGACTCTACACATTACATAGCATACTTACATACCATCCATACACTACTTTACATATATGGTGGTATACAGTCACGCCATTACAGGAAAGTGGTTAAAGAAGATGGCATTGTGTTGACAATGAAGGATATAGATACTTGGAGAAATGAAATAACAGTTTGCTAGAGAGTACAATAACAGAAGATTGAGATTCGTATTAAGATCAAAGTTGAATGGCAAGAATAAGATAACAGTGATCAATACTTGGGCAGTGGCTGTTCTCAGCCATGGAGTAGGCATTATACGGTGGTTGAAAGAAGCCGAGGTAAGAACTCTGAAAGCACCACGAGGAAGATGACGATGATGAACAGTCCACTGTACCGAAAAGGAGATGTTGATTGTATGTTCTGAGAACAAAAAGTGGGCGGGGTCTGACTAGCTGCGAGAGTTGCACAAGGAGTACGAAAAACAACTTAAGGTGGTATCTTGAAAATCAGAGTAACTGCTTCAACAGGAGCAAAGTGAATAGCAAAGTGACGAGCAAAGTGACTGGAGTTGCACTAACAACGAGAAAAAGAAATGGAAGGAGAAGGCACAATTTCTGAGAGACATGCCTGAAAAAACAGACGCAGAACAGACTTGGAGTTGGAAAAGATCATTGCACTTGAAGGTTCAAATGGAAGCACTTAGTTTGTGCAACGCAAGAACAGGCTCTCAGGACTAATTACTTGAAACACCACATTGATCGGATAGCTAAGTCACAATTGTATAGATTGTGTGACAAAAAGGGAAAGTGTGTGTCATCTAGTAAGTGAGTGCATACAGTTGGCAAAGAGGGATTTTAAGAAAAGACATGAGAATGTGACAAAGGTTGCACATTAGAAATCGTGCGAGTTGTACCAGCTGGAAAGAAAACGAAAATGGCATGAACATGTACCAGAAAGAGTGTCATGGAAATTGGCGAAGTGAAGCTACTTTGGGATATGAACATTCAATGTGAAAACCACTGTTAACGAAAGAAGGCCTAACACCATCTTAGTGAACAGGTCAAAGAAGAGAAGAAAAATGCAGATTGGAGAACCAAACTCAACCCACTTAGGGCCGATTTACACGATACGATTTTGTCGCATGGGACAAGCTCACGACAGGCCTACGACATGACTTTACGATTGTCGCAGCGTTTTAAAACATGTTTTAAAATGGTACGACATTTTTTTTCTGACGTACACAACAATCGTAAATCATGTCGTGGGCCTGTCGTAAGCCGTTGTCGCATGCGACAAAGTCGTACCGTGTAAATCGGCCCTTACGATGCCAAGTCCAGGAATCAAACCTGGGACGGAGGACAGTTCTCTCACCACTGTGCCATCACTGCTCCCCCCTGGTGCCAGGCCCATTTTTTTTATGAAATACACTAAACAAAAATCAGACAGTATACATCACACCTTACCTTGGCAGGCCTGGAAGAAAAAAATCTTGGGCTTTCCCACCAAGGTAGTGGCATCTTTGAAGACTGAGGTGAGATCCCTGATTGAAATGGTTCCATCTGTTCCATAAAGGACACCTTCCTCGCCATGCGTCAGAATGGAGAAGACAAATGCATCATAACCCGAGTGATTGGTTGTTGCCATTTGCTTGGTTACCCTCCTTATATCAGCTTTGGTTTGGTCATTGTAAATTCTAACATCAAACTTCAGATACTTGAGCAATTTTTCCAGGGCATCACGGTCGACGTCGGTGCCATTTCGAGGATATCGATCCATTCCTGAGGATCGCAGGAAATTCTTGTTATTTATGATGACTGCAATTCCTCTCGATGAACGATTCATTTTGTAAATCGTTGCAACATCAACTGCATTTCCTGTTGGCTTAGAAACTGTTGGGGTGCCTCCAAAACCAAGAAACCTAGCATCTGCTTCATCAAGCTCTAAATATTTCAAGAAAGGAAAAAAAACACAATCTGTGCAGCTCAATTTAGCTGTGAGCAAACCCTTCGGCCCACAGCATTATTACCTCAATATCAAAAATTTGTATATACCACAGAAATGAAAAGTGCTTTCCACACATTCTGATTGGCTAGCTTGGAGGTCAAAAGCAAGTACCATTCACCTAGAGCTATGCAAACAGAGAAAAACAAAATGGCTTCCTGTTTGGCTTTGGTTGCAGAGGAGCAAATTTTTATTGATACACTCAGTTGATTATTCAACCTGTTTGGTATATACACACCCCAGTGTTAGCAAAAGTTGTGGATATTTACCTCCACTTTCTTATTGTTCACTATTACAAAAAACAACAGCGTTACAGTGGTTTCTAGAAGTACCCACAACCATCAGTACTTCACTCAGATGTCAGCAACTTTTTTTCCCTGAATTGAAAAATTAATGACAGATTCTTTCAAACCTAAGATCAAACTCATTTTGACAATGATGACATCAAGTGGTCTGGCAAAGGCAATCATCAATTTTTTCTTTTGAAATGTGGTGTTTGTGGGCGTTCTTTTTAAAATGGCAAGCCCCAAAACACCCAAGAGAAAGGGGCCATAAGGCCACTTCTTGATACAGTAGGTTGCTCCAGCCTCGTTCCCAGGGTCTCTCCCCTCATTGGCGAAGAGACCTTGGGAACTGGGTGCCAGACGTTTTATTTTTCTTTCACGAGAAGCAGTTAGCAAAGGCCAAAAGAGATGCAAAAAACAAGAACCTCTGGTCACAGCAGTTAAGAACCTCACTTCCATGCAATCTCAAAATAAGATATCTTGCCAAACTGGTTTTCTGCAGTGGTGTCAATGTTGTACCCAATTCAAACCCTTTGGGAATAAAATGTTAGGATTTTGGCATTTCCCATTTCCTGCAGCAACCAATCAGAAGTGACATAAAACCACAAACTAATTACTGTTAGTGGTCTGCGGTAAGGTTTTCTCGCTTGACTAGCTGTTTACTCGAAACACGAGTTTCTTTCAGCTCTAGGATATGCGAATCAATCAAGGCATTAAAGGGACAAATAATGACTATGATGGCAGCTTTTGGAAACAAAAGGCAAATTAAAAGCTTATGTTCAGCTGGCTTACAATGTTTTCTTAAGAGCATGGGACACTGCTGATCAGTTATCAAAATCATCTGCATGGAACACTAGTCTGTATGTACATGTAACTGCCTTAAGTATAATTACTCAGTGTAAAGCGTGTCTCCTGGCACAGACACGCGTTACACCAAGTCTTTCTTATCACTGTCTGTTTGTTTTAAGGACCCAATTAGGATATTATGTTATGTTTCTAGAACATTCTATGACAGGATAGGAACTGGATAAACAGGTTTTTATCTTTGCATTATATAAGCAGTTTCTACTTACCAGTTTGTGTTCTTTTGTCACTGCTCGATCTGTAACAGAGTTCTCTTAAGCTTTAGGTGGAAATTAAAGTTCAAGTTGTGTTTAAAGACTTGTGGTGCTCACGGACATTTGTCAAGCTGAATTATAACACTCATCACCTGAGCGGTTTTGTCAAAATAGTTGCAAGGTGTTTTGCCGCGGTGACAAAGAAATTAATGGTTTTAAGGAAAATGCACATTTTTTCAAATAATTACCTACGTAATTATACTAAAACAAATTATTCACCACAGGCTCTGTGAACATCAGTGAACAAAAAGCTCGACTTAGTCTCAGTTTTTAATCACTGATATTCACCTCGCATTCGGCAAATAATAATATCGTTAAATATTCAAACCATACAAAATGGCAGCGAACACAAAAATTCAGTTCTCAGAAAAACAATATATTTAAAAAAAACCACTATGTTAAAAACAAAGAACATTGCAAGTTGGAGCAGAGTTTCCTTTTGTGCCAATTGTTAAAACATCAATGAAAAATGTCTGGAAAGTCCTGCCAAGAGACCTTCGGTACAATGGGTTACAGACAATAAATTTCTAGCAATGAAATGAGCTGAGCTGAAAATACTTTCAAAAGCTTTTCGAAAGGGCAACAGTAACATGAGACTCACTTGCAATGCAAATATTAATTTTTATTGTAACCCTTTAAACCTTGTCAGAAGGAGTATAACATTCCAGAACGTTGCTTTTTAATAACAATATTGTTATAGTTTACAACACAATTTTAACTAACAATAATTATTTAAGAGATACAGATGCAATAAATACTGTGTTTTAATGCCAAACATTTTTAAACTTGTCTTTAAAAAATACATCACTGGCAAAATCCAAAAATAAATCCCTATTTTAAAACAAAAGCACCTTTTGTAGATGAGGATATTAATATCTGTTGCTTATAAGGATAAAATAACAACTTTATAAGCTTTTCTGTAAAAAACAATTTACAACAATAACAAATACATGTAAGTGTAAAACTCCAACTAAAATACTAAAATTTCTTTCTAAAATGGATATTCTAAGTCGGCAGTAGCACCCCTCCATTTCCCACCCCTGCCCTCCCCCCCCCCCCCAAAAAAAAAATTATGTTATTTGATTTTAACTCTTTTCTTGAGGATAAGGAGATTGATGCCAACTAATTTTAAATGGTATTATGCAGCAAAGGAATAGACATCTTGTCACAACACAAAACTTAATAAAAATGTCCACATTCTTAAAATAAAAGCATTATCAACCCTAAAAATAAAACTCTGTAAAATAATAAGCATTTCTTTACTTCAGTTGAAAAAACTGTTCTGGAAAATAACAGCAATATTCTCATCCATACCATTTACTTTTCCCATTTACAACTTGCCAAACAGTCGTGATATATTACAAATTTTTAAAACACGTTATCTTTACTGTAAATCTTATTAATGAAAAGCTGTTCCACAACCAGTGTAAGGTCCTGTCCACACATATCCATATATTTTCAAAAACAGAATCGTTTTCTTCCATTTTTGCCTCCAGTCCACACAAATGTGGAGTTTTTGGTAACCGAAAACGAAGGTTTTTTAAACACTCTCCAGACTGTACATTTTTAAATTTAACTACGCTTTTTCATTTTCATGTGGATGGGTGAATATGGAAGTTTTCAAATACAATGACATCAGAGGCACGTGATAACATGGAGGTTAGCATTTTCGAATCATTTTTGCATAATTATTTTCTCATCAACAGAGGAAAAATCGCAGCTCTCAAAAATATCCAGATACATGTGGATGGAGCCTAATTGACAATGGCTGCCAATAAGTATTATTTTTATCTTAGTGCTAATTACCATGACTGGCACCCTTAGCACAGCTAAGCCAAATAATCTTGAACTCTATTTTGAAAAAAGAAGATTAAAAGAAATGGCCATTTTCGCATTCTGTCTTTAGGATAGAAGACAAAACCTTAATAATATTGATAACATCTTAAGATACTAGTTAACATCCCCTTAATCCCCCCATTATAGTGCATGCCTACTCTTTACGAACATAAGCTGCCATACAGTTACATGTATGGAACTGGGAACTTACACTGCGCACTGGTGGCTCAGTTGGTTGAGCATCGGGCTGTCATGCGGGAGGTCGTGAGTTCGACTCCAGCCGGACCAACACTCTTAAAATAACTGAGGAGAAAGTGCTGCCTTTGTAATTACATCCGCAAACGGTTAAGACTTTCAAGTGTTCTCGGATAAGGACTATAAACCTTAGGCCCCGTCTCACAACCTTTCAATGCTCACAACCCAGTGGGACGTAAAAGAACCCACACACTATTCGTAAAGAGTAGGGCATGGAGCTCCCGGTGTTGTGGTCAGGACTAATTTCATTCATTCATGTGCTGGGTGAGATCGCTAATGGACTGATAGCGGCTGCCAGCGGCGCCTATATAATTATGCTGATGTCCGATCTCACCCTTAGATCCCTTGCTTGTAAAGCGAATTTGAATACATTAATAGAAAATGCGCTATATAAATTCACTACCATTACTACCATTAACTTGAAATTCTTGAAAAGTCTTTCCATACACAAAACCAAATTATCAAGTTACATCTTTTTAGCTTGTTGTCCAGTACAGTAACTGCAAAGTTTCACAGTCTACAATATCTTCTTCTTCAAGAAACAGAGGAAATTGTGGTGCAAGAAATAAACCCAAACAGTTCTTGGGGCTTTCAAAAAGGTGCCCCCTGGGCCTAGTCATTTGAGAGCCCATTTCAATATTATTTTAAAGTTAAAAATGCTCTCCGAAATACTAGTGTGCATTGCAGACATAATCTAACACCAGTTAGTAACGTCTGACTGACTCAATGACCAAGCGGAAGTGCGTTTCAAATTTCCCTTTACTCCGATTGGCTATTACCAGTCTTGTCAATCAACTGTTTTTCTTGACAGACCAATCATGGTGCATACTCAAATCCTCGCACGCTGCTGGGGGCCCAGAAAAAGGATTTCAGGACGGACCTAACCAGAGGTTTGGTTTTGTCTGCAGCGCAGGGTACCAAATATTTACTCCGAAGGTTAAATATAAATTAAATTAACACATTCAATGTCGAGGGCAAGAATCGTGTGGAAAAAACTCAAGATCAAAAAAATTAAATAAACAAAGGGAAAAAAATTAGCAAAATAAGTCTTACGTAATGTTTCAATACATCATTTTTCAGGCCAAAAAATATGACAAATAAAAAAACAAGCCCAGGTAATTTTGAATTTGCAGAATTGTTTGCAGTAGTAAACATGTCTATTAAACAAAATTGTTTACCACTGATTATACAGAAGGCTGATAATAGAGTCAGATGGTGTGTGAAGGCCGCCCTTTTACATTTTTTAATTCTCCAATAAGTTGTTCCAGGGATGATATCACATTAAAATGAGGCTCTTACACACGCCATTGCTGATGACAATGAACACAATCTCAATGAGCTGAAACAAGCATACTGCTCCAGCAGCTGGAAATGTGCCTAAAATTGGTGAAGATGAATTTGTTATTTGTGGCTGTCATTTTTGGCTTTTCTCAAGATTCCAACTCTAACAAACTGAGTTAAACATCATTTCACAGAACTCTTCATGTGACAAACTTCTCTGATTCTAGTTCACTTTGCAATTTGATGCATCAGGGTCTTGCTTGTCCCCATTCTGGCCTTCAGCTTGAGGAAAGAAATACAGATCCTTCGTCAGCATTGAGACAGTGGTGGATACTTGTCTCTTGTCAAGAGCAACTGGATGGCGTGACTTGAAAGTAGATATGAGGGCATTTACTCTTGTCAGCATTTGCAGGACTTCCATGTGATATGCATTCTCCTCAAATACCTTGACAACAGACTTGATAAACCAGGACCCAGCGCTATTCCTCCAGGAGTAGTAACCAGGCACAGTCGAATAAGCATAGATGAAGTCTGCCTCAACAGGGACAGAAACTTTACTCGTAGAATGTGGATGAGGACCATCAGGGACATCTAAACCATCCATGAATTCTTGCCCTTTTGAAAATGGTACATTTCCCTCAATAATAATAATAATAATAATAATAATAATAATAATAATAACAGATTTATTTTATATTGCTTTACAATTAAAACAAAGGCTTAATATGCTTTCTTAATTGACAGGGCTTGAAATTGCGAATGAATAATAATTATTATTTTTCCCTTTCCGACTAAAACACCTGGAGAAGTGGCAAATTTACAACAACATTGTATTTTTCACCTTTGCTCTTTAAAGATCATTAATTTTTAGCGAAAAATGCCCATATCGGTTCGCTTTTTATTTGTCTGCCAATTATTGAAAACTTTTCCTTTCCATACATGAAGTATTGTAAACTATGGTTCGCAACGCATGATAGGGCAATTGAAAAACTTCCTTTTTGCTACCAGCAAACATGCCTTTTTAGTGTAAAAATACAATTTAGGAAATAGGTACATGCAAAATTAAATTGGTATGTACGGTCTGGAGATGGATGTCTATATGCTGTTTTGAAACTTTTAGTGCTTTGGGTTAATTTTTGGCTTCATTAACACTGTCGGCCGGCTGTCGGTAATGTGTCGGCATCCTGTCAGCCGACAGGTTACCAACAGCCGAACATGGGAGCTATTGTTCACTTTTACCAAAATTTGAAGAAATTTGATTACCAGTATGTACACCTTTCACAAACATGTCGAATCCATTTAATTCAAATCTTGGTCCATGAATTTGTTTTTCAATGTGCAGAATGCATGTAACAGATCAGGTCAAAGGGTAACATCTCACAGAGAGACTAGCCGATTTCAATCCATTGTGCTTACAGTACATCCATTTGCCAGCCGTTACTTCAAACAACAGACAGCAGGCAAATAATAAAGAGTTCGATGAAATGTGAAGTTTTCACGAAAAGACCACTCTTAAAAAATCTTAAAAAAATACATTTCTCAAGGTTTCGGCACCGTTTAAAACCTCTCTTCTAGCCAGTATTAAAGTTCTCAACTTCTCCAAGTTCCCAAAGAAGCAGGGCTCAAAATTGCAACAATACAGCCACCTTTATGACTGACCTTTTCCCTTTGCATCTTTAGAAATATCAGGATAAGTTTCAATTTGCAACTAGTTTTCACCTTTGCTCTTTCCAAATAAAGGGCTTAGCTTAGCTGGTTGCGACATACCTTGACAAGCTTGAAAAAAAAAAATTTTGGGCTTCCCAGCCAATGTCTTGCACTTTTTAAACGGAGAGATTATGTCCCTGATAGGAATGGTGCCATCTACTCCATAAACCACACCATCCAGACCATGTGTCAGAATAGCCAAGATACAGGCATCATACATGGAGTGGTTTGACTTAGCCATCCCAATTGCAATGCGCCTTATCTCAGCCTTGGTCTGATTGTTGTAAACTTCCACTTTAAATTGCAACTTCTTAAAGAGCCTCTTGAGAGCTTCGCCATCCACTTCCGTGCCATCTCGTGGTGATAAATGCTGCCCTGATGACTCAAGGAAATTCTTGTTGTTGATGATTACTGCAATGCCCCTAGGTGTGCTAGTCATTTTGTACATTGTGGTTGTGTCTCGCTGCAGCAATGTCTTGCTCATGTTGTAGCTTCCATGTCTGAATGGATTATCTATGCTGTCATCAAGACCAGGATCCATACTTTTGTTTTGGTCTACAAAAAAGGCATGAGCAAATGGTTTACACATTTGATTAGGGATATTTTGACCGGCAACTTGTTTGTTTTTAAAATAAATTAAGAAGGCAATTTATATCTTACAATATCAGACACATGTCACAGCTAAAAGTTCTAGAGTGTCTTCTTTGGTAATGGAGTAGAAAAAAAATCAGCCCTTCTTCACACAATCATGATACACATCAAGTCAATCAGTTTGTCTGTGTGACAACATTAACAATACCTTTGCAGTACAAATTACTTATTATATCTCCCAAACAGAATACACTCTATAACTAGCCAAGTTAGCGAATCGTACTCTAAATTAAAAATATGATTTTGTTGCCTAATTCAATGCTCTAGGGATATAATATATATCTTACAAACCTTGTTTCTCAGGCTTTCAGTAAGTTAGGGGTTATAAATTATTATAGTATGGCCCTAGAATTAGTAGTGGTTAGTAAGAGGTACATATGCCAAAACTACATAACATCTAGGAATTAAGCAAACAAAAAAAATTAAACCCAAGACAGCACAGACCACAATAAATATTTATTCAGATAAAATTATTGTATAATTTTCACGTCCATTTTAATTTAACACTTGAACGAAACCTTATGACCATATCACAACTAACCGAATTCCAGCAGCTTTGTAATGTGCTTTTGTTTACAGCAAGTGTCTTAATGTCCAAACATCCGACTATACTTTTCGACAAGAGAAAACAATACTATTCAATATAATATCTCAATTCCAGATCTACAGTGATCTTGTTTTTTAAACTAACAGGCCCGCAAAGCTTCAGTTATTCATCCAAGCAAGGTCTGTCAAAAGTTAGCAATTCCTTGTTAATCTGTACCTACGGATATGCACAGAGAAAATCATTTTAGAAGCCTTACTATTGATCCCTGAAATGTTTGCAGTATGTTTCTTTGTCATACAGCCGAGTATTTTGATAGTGTCAACCCTACTGAGTAACAATAACCCAAGACTTGAGACTATTTTTTCATCAAATCCAACACTGAGAATTTTAATGCTTGGGTCTGGGTTTTAATTACAGAATTCAGAATCTTCCCAGACCTAAGAGAAAATTTAGGCCTCCAAGCTGTGAAGTTGTCTAGTCAGGCACAGGTTACAGACATTTTTTTCGAGTGGGTTTTTTGTCAAAAACTGCATGCATGCATGCATGCATGATACAATCTAAAAAAATTGTTCTCAAGTGTCAACGCTTGCCAGTTTATGAGTTTGGGGCCTAATCGCTTCAGATAAAATGCACCTAACTTTTGCCAAGAAGAGCTGCATTTACATGTATGCATTGTAAGAAAGGAGTCGTTAAATGGTTATGAAGTATACAGTAGAGTTTGACAAGTAGGAAGAGAAATACTGTAAAAGGACAATATAACATTTGCTACGGCCCATCAACACAGAAGAGACCCACGCCATGACAACAAAGTGAGTGGTAATTTTTGTCAGCAGATTGTGACAAACATTGTCATTTGGAAGTTTGGTTACAATTTGACAAGAAAACCACAAAAAGGAATTTTGTTATGACAATAAAATGTACAATCCTACAATAAATTTAATATCAAAAAAATAATAATTAATGCTCATTATTATGATATTACATAAACATTACATAACAATATTACAATAAGTGTAATTCATCAAAGTGCTATTAAAATACAAAACAGAAATTGAAAATCCTTACCTCACACAGGAAGTATCTTTGAGGTTGGATTAGCTTGCTGACATCAAGGTAATGTAAAACAAGAAGAAGCCAGTTCTACTTCACAGTTAAGCAGCCACAAAAAAGGTGCAAAAAAAAGTTGACTTCCCCACAAAAACTGAAATGAGTACCGAACAACCGCAATAAAGATAACTAAAGCAGGATCTCGACAACCTCTGACAACCCGCAAGCACTTTAAAGTTGAAATGAAGTCAGATGGACAAGCTCATGCTTGCTCACACATCTCTTTGTGAAGGTGTGGTCATCTACATCATAGAAGAACCACCATTCCCATGTGTTTTGCAAATGGTTTGTTTTTAAGTAAACAATTTGTGGGACAGGTTACCTATGTTTTTGTCTACTTCTTCTGGTTAAATTCACTTGAACAATCATTTCCTAGTGATCTGCACGACTTTGGTGTGATTTCTAGCTTGAGTGACAGTTGGTTTGACTAGTTTTTGCTACCTGTGAGCAGTGCATATTGATACAATTGAATAAATTGATATTGAAACAATGTAAAATGTCAAGTGAAGCTATGATCTTCGCAGTTATGAGCGCAATTTTTGCAATTGCGTAGAGAAGCCTGAAAAATTCAGGACTTCAACGGGGTTTGAACCCGTGACCTCGCGATTCCAGTGCGACGCTCTAACCAACTGAGCTATGAAGCCACTGACGTTGGGAGCTGGTCATTTGTGGGTTCTAATGGTCCCGTGAGGAATGAATCAGTGATGAAATGGTATATGAAATGAATCATATGAACTGCGGATATGAAATCAAGTGAAGCTATGATCTTCGCAGTTATGAGCGCAATTTTTGCAATTGCTTAGAGAAGCCTGAAAAATTCAGGACTTCAACGGGGTTTGAACCCGTGACCTCGCGATTCCGGCCAGCTCCCAACGTCAGTGGCTTCATAGCTCAGTTGGTTAGAGCGTCGCACCGGTATCGCGAGGTCACGGGTTCAAAACCCGTTGAAGTCCTGAAGTTTTCAGGCTTCTCTACGCAATTGCAAAAATTGCGCTCATAACTGCGAAGATCATAGCTTCACTTGATTTCATATCCGCAGTTCATATATGATTCATTTCATATACCATTTCATCAATGTAAAATGTCATTTCTAGGAAACTTCCAGAATATGCCCATCTTTGGACATACCTTTCCATTCACTTCTAGACAAAAAATATGGTGGACACTTAAAGAGATAAACAGTGCTTGAAATTAGCAGTCGTCCAGTCATCCCATACGAGCAGAAAGTTTACCATCCGACTAGATTTTGGTAAAATGAAAAGGTTGGTTGCCCGAAGAAAAGACAATGGGCAACCCAGCCAAAAATAGAAAATGAAAAATTATTACCTTTAGTAACCTCGTCGGTTTTGTATAGTCAATGTCCGATAGTAGTGTGAATGTGAAATTAACAATAACAAATTTGCTGCAGTTGAGCATTTTCCCGTGTTTTGAAGATCTGTGGCTTTTTAATCAATGTCACAAACATGTAGCTCGCCAGGGACTTTGGAAAATGCAAAAAAAAAAACCTAGACTTCCACACACAACAAAAAAACAAAACACAGACGCACACTTAGAACTATGCCATACTCAAGCTCCAATGCCATGTGACTGAATCTCAACACGCGTGCATTTTAATTGTAGGGATTTTCCTAATGGGCAACCAAACATTTATCAGGACAACCAAATTTAAGGTTTTAGTTGCCTGGCTTTTGAAACTGGGAAAACCTGGAATTTTTTTTAAATTTGGAGCACTGGATGCACTGCACAATGATTGGACCAGTTGTGTCATGAACCCCAATCTGGCCTTCTGATTGGTTAAGAGGTATTAATTGTGAGCCACATGCTGTATCCCTTTGATGCCCAAACTGACCTAAACTGGCCAGACTTAGTATTCTACTCTAACGCCAAACGATTTTACTTGCCAATGGGGAACCCCTGGGAGTCAATGGGGTATAATACTGTTAGCAGTAATTGCTGAAATTCTGGGCCCAGTTGTTCAAAAGCCGATTAACGCTAATCCCAGATTAAAAATTAACCAAGGAGTTAATTTCTCTACTCCTAAACACTGTTCAACGCTGATATTCAGCAAAACGTTACATTAAAAGAAGTCAATCTTGAGCAACAAAAATAAGCAAAAGAAACTTTCACCAAAAAGTTGAAAACACGAAACAAACGTTTACGCTAATCCTGGATTAAGTTAATCCGCTTTCGAACAACTGGGCCCTGGTCTTTGTGCCCACTACCTCCATGAAATGAACCCAAATCGTTAAAATTTGAGTTGATCTAAGTCATGCTAATTATGTTGAGTGTTATTTTCCACGCTCTTCATTTCAATTATTTTTAACCCTAAGTTAATTTCAACAAGACGCTTTTTTAAAGCGTTTACTCGGATTACCAAGTGGCGCAGAAGTAGGGTGATACATTTTGGACGAGATAGTTTTTGTGTCTACTGCGCATGGCGCGTAGTCACTATTGCCATTGTGTTTTTCCTAAAATGAATATGTAACAATAGAATACACTTCGGAGCCAATCCGCATACGAAGAGTACCAAAGTTCGGACTCTGCAAACAGTACGATGAATTGCCGATAGTTCGCGAGGACGAGCGAAATGTTCGGGTGCCCCGTGTTCGCAGATGATGATCTGTGAAGAATACAGTTCTGAGGTGAGGTTTTAATTCTTACAACAGTTACTTAATGTAGCTTTCGTAGTTTGTTTCTAACCGACCAATTGAGCCCGTTTACGCGTTTAAGCCACCGTTTTCGAGATAAACAAAGCTTTGCAGTAGCTGCACGTAACTGTCAAACTATAGCTGGTTTCACAGTGAGATCATCAAATTAGAAAGGTCTTCTGAATTGTCATCTATAGGAGGTTGAACATACCCGAAAAATAAATCTTTTTCCAAGTTTCCAGTTCCATGACGTCTTTCGTTTCGAAAATACAGTATTTCGAATTTCCTTATTGTCACCTTACGTAGCTTATCATGGTAACACAATGATACCAAGTTACAGTGGAACCCCGTTAATACGGTCATCAACGGGCCGAAAAAATTTGGCCGTATTAACGGGGTGGCCGTATTACCGGGGGTAGCGTGAAATTCATGACTAAAGGGCCTTAATGACAAATATCGCATTTGCACTTTTCTCTTTAATAAACAACACGGGAATGTACGTACAGTAATTGTATAAAATACTTGAAACTTCGCACAGTAGGTAAAACGCTTAAAATTGTTAAGTGTACTGTACGTTCTGAGCCTAAAATCAAAACAAGAACAGGCCCAGCTTATTATGCTTCTAAAAAACGGAAGCCGCCGTAATTACCTAACCGAAAGACTTAACTATCAATCGTGTTTTTGATAAAAGCACAGAGACTTAATCCCTTCGCGATTTGCCTTACTGGATTTTACAGTAGTGTCAAGATCATGTTTGTAATGAAAACAGGGAGGAGTGTTGCTGACAGTACTTTGTAAAGTAAATCGGCTGTTCGATTACAGCGGTAACTAACGAAGGTCAATGAAATTAACATGTCACAGGCGTTTGGCGCGAGTGGCCGAGTTAACGGGATGAAATTATAGAGGACTCTACTGTTTGGGATTTAAAATTGTGGCCGTTGGCCGTATTAACGGGTGACCGCATTAACGAGGGTTTTCTATAAGAGAATGTATGGCCGTTAGGTGGGCTTCCACTGTATTTGATTGAAAAAAATATCTATCCCTATGAATCTAAGCAGTTTGAGCTTTTCAAGTAACTAGTACATTAGGACATGTGTTCACACATTTTATCTCATGAGCGAAAAGTAAGCGCTTTCAAGGCAAAGTAAAGTCCACTTTGATCCACCTACACAAGTAAAAGTTGTGTCATTTCAACGCTTCGACAAAGAGCTCAGAAACGATGTACCGCATAGATCTGAAAATTAGAGGTGGTGTCTAAATTTGTTTCATGCAACATTCCAAGTTATTGGCCTTTTTCATCGAACGTTTCGAATTTATTTTTTTGTTGCGTGACAGTGAAAATGATCTATCGCACGTAAATTTTTCTATGGTCGAAAAACTATCGATATGGGAGCTGTGGTGAATCAATTCCCACAATTCAGCCACCGCTATTCACATGACAGAATATTCTACTTCTTTTCCCCTTGCACATCTCTGGAGTAGTCACATGCGCCTCTCAAGCGCCTATGTTTTAATTTGCCAAGTACGAAACAAAACAAGTAAATGTTTCTGCAGCCAGTTGCTCAGTCAAATAACGCAGATAATGTACCGGTGAAGATCGCGTAATGTTTACAATTGCAAATAAATTCAACACGATCTGCGAAGGTTCCAAATTAAGAGTGTTGTGAATAACGCGGCCGGTAACCTCCAGCTCTAGGTAACTAACATGAAGATCAGGAAACTAACGATAAAAAGAAAACATAGACATCGGCGGATGATGTTGGTACAGAGAACAGCTAAGGCAGAAAGAGACTAAGAAATGTCGGCCATTTATAACATACCGCTGCTGGAAGTTCTGTACTGGCAATTTAGTCGTGTTGTCAACAGGCAGGATTTTAGTAAATATCTTATTCATAACATTTCTAGACGACTGAATCCAGCATATTCGCGTTTAGCTGCATTGCATTGCGTCATTTGCTATATCGTGGAACATGGGCTTTGAATCAGCAAACGAAATTAAACGTAGAACCCATCATTTAGTTGCTCCACTGCACGTTATAACTTCCGATTTTCATCTAATTCTGTTAGACGTGAGGCTGTTTCAAGTCTCTCGCTATCTGAAATCTACTCCTTCGCGTTTATGTTTATTTTTTGTTGCAGTTGCTTTGTCACAGAGGGAGGTCAAATTTATTGCTCGGAGGGGTGTAGTACATTGCTTTTAGCCAATGAAATCGCCGCCTCCTAATTCTATTGTCCATTTGCTGCACAGAAAACTAAATTCTTCCCAGAATATAACTCGGATACCTTTCAGGTATTCCGAGTAATAAAACTGAAGTACACAGCTACTTTAATTAACAGTATGGATTTTACTCTGTCTAACGCCAGACGATTTTACTCGTCAATGGGGAACCCCACAAGAGTGAAAGGGTCAAGTAGAATAAACAACTGTTGTCTTAAGCTTGAAAGAATGTGCCTTTATAATTCCTTTATTTTAAGGAAAAAAATGTAACAGATTTTTCTGAGTGAAGTACCTAACACTTTTCATGAGATGTTGGTACTTATTGAAACCACTGTAGAAAATATCAAAGAGCACAAAGGACATTTGGATAATAGCATAAAATAGCAAAGGAATGTACCTGAAGGGCCATCAGTGGCTGGAACAGGTACCTTGTCATCTGCTCCATCCGTACCTTCACTTGCTCTGCCTAATCAAATCCAAACAAAATTGAAATATCTAAGTTTGCAATTAAAAATGACAGCCTTACACATAATGCATGCAGCATGTAAGGCTTAAACTAAAAGATCAAGGGGTTTTGTTTCTAAAGAAACTCTGTCACTGCGTCGGTGGGGAAGTAAAACACAGAAAATGGTTTTATCAACAGGGCTGACGGTAAATCAACCACCGTAGAGAAATTTGAAAGCTGATGTTTCGCATGTTGGCCCTTCGTCAGTTGTACCCAGTTGATGAATTCATTTCTTAAATTAAAGTGCTACAAATGAAAGCTGGTGTACGGTATAGTGACTGATTTCCTATTTTTAATATTATTAACACAATGTGGCTAAACTTTGAGCAAAACACCACCCCTTAACTTTGCAAGTTTATTTGAGTTTCACCACCCACATGATATGCTCATGCACCATCTCCACATTGGTCCAATATCAGTAATAATAATAATACAATATGTGTAGCCAAGGCAAGGGGGTCAACATCAGTTTGAATGAAACCGTCTAGCAGATTAAATTAAGAGAAATATCTAACATGTTCAGTTTCTTTTTTTTCTTATGCAAACTTCTGACATACTGGTAAGTGTCTAGCAGACGGTTCAAGAAGCAAAGTGAAAGAATACAATAATTATTATCTTAATATTCCCTTTTAAATCATATCATTGATTTTTTTTTAGCTGCCCATTGCCAATATGGAGACGACCAGGTTTTGACTGACTCATCTCAAACTTCCAGTTATTGCCCAGCCAAATCTTCAAGAAGATAAATGCAGAAGATTTAGGTACCGTACACACATATCTGGATATTTTTGACCACAACGTTTTCTCTGCAACTTCAAAAAATTTAATGTCTACGTGTAAAATATTCAAATTGAATTTGCCGACACACATCCAGATTCGTTCAAGCATCCATAACTCCCGTGTGACTATTGTCAACAGAGCATGTACCATCAGGCTTGTGAGTTGGCGACAAGGGAAGTGATAGCATTTTCACCTGCCAGCCATGTTAAATATTTACCAGTAAGGACTGGTCTGAGTTTGCAACGTCACTGGACTTAAAAATATCCGGATTCAACCACACAATTCCAAATATATAAAAACTTTCCACTCTGTTCTGAAAGCAGATTCAAAAAGGTTCAGGTTCACTGGTACATGTGGACGGAAGGCGAAGCTGCAGATTCAAAAATATCTGGATACGTGTGGATGAGGCCTTATACGAGGACTGAATACAATGAAGTAAAAGCTGAATGCTTTGAGGAGAGCAAGAACAAAAACAATGAAAAACTTTTTGGATTTCTGCTTGATTGCAGGACGATATTTTTGTGTTTACCGAGGATTCTTTCAAAAATTTATGAGCCCTTGTTATTCAGAATACTGCAACAAAGTTGCTTACTATCTTTGTAGCCGGTGTTAATGATGCTTGAATAAAATACTACCTACTACACAGTAGGTTTTTAGTTGTGGCTGGTTAATTTTGACAAATGCAAAAGTTGAAACTTAAGGTAAGCCGATGGAACAAGCTGATTCCTGGAATTTTGTCTCACTCTGTTCTGTGCCAGGCCTTATTACCGGTACTAACTTGTTGCTGCTATAAGGAGCATGACAACAACATCCCAAAACACTAAAAGCTTTATTCCAAGATGTCACAATTGGGCATGCATCCAAGTACACTATAGGGTCAACTATGAACATAAGTGTAAATACATGTAGCTATAAGAATTTTAGGACTCAGATCTGTGTACCATCAAGGTTCAAAATAAAACAAATCCAGTCGCAATTTTGTGAAAAGATACAAACGTTTGGTCGCAAGTTCACAGAGTGTATTAAATGTGAGTAGCGGCAAAGAGAAAACGGTTAAACCTATTGTTTCATAATAGCAAAGGAGAAAACTAGTCGCAAATTTGTGACTCTGGGTATTCTAGTTGCAAATGGAAAAAAATTAAGTAGCAAATATGACTGCATTGGTCGCAATTTTAAGCCCTAACCATGAATTTGATGGAAGCCTACATCTTCAAAATTAACATATTTATTACGAGATGTCATACTCGAGATATTTTTATGGCTTCAATACTATGATCAGCTGGTATAGCATCTAATGCTTCTGTGACAGCCCTAATTCCTAACTCGTTGTCTCTGTGAGGCTGCATGGCAAAAATGTCCCAAGGAAATAAAAGGGTTTCTCTGAGAAAAAGGGCCTGTACAGGCAAAACATGTTTTGTTGAGCTCTTCAATTTTCTGCAGAAAATGCCTACATGTAGTATCCTTAACAAAAAAGCTTAAGTTTACTGGTAGTCAGCAGAAGAAGCAAAAACATTAACCCTTTGATGTCCAAACCAGCCTAAACCGGCCAGACTTAGTATTTTACTCTGTCTAATGCCAGACAATTTTACTCGTAAAAGGGGAACCCCTGGGAGTCAATGGGTTAATTTCCCTTATAAATATTATATGTTAACAGTGTGAATTCTTAACCTCAATGTAATTATTTGTAGCCTCTAAGTTGGTTTGAAGGAGCACTAACTAACTCATTGTACAAACATTCACTTGATGATAGACCATAAGTGGAAAGTGGGTGAAGCCAATGAGACTTGGGAAATTATATTTGATGGAGGAAAGCAGGGCTCGAAATTGCAACCAATACAGTTGTCAATGCTACTAAAACTTCCATCTCGGCAACTAAAAAACTCGTTTAGTTGCCAACTTGGTGACTTCATTTGTGACAAAAAGTGAAGAAATAAATAAGCCATTCAGGTTAAGGAACATTTGTGACTGCTTCGCTGCAAAAAAATGTGGATCAAATCAAATTAATTATGTCTACCTTAAAAAAAATGTGGATTTTAGCTGTCAAATTTCTATGCGATTTACTACTGTGTAAATCGCAGGTGCAGCATTTTACAGAAAGACTGCTGGTATGGAAAGAACCTACATTGCAAGATCCTGGATAGCATGTGCTTCTTGTCCTAGCTTGTAAATAATTCAAATATGTGAACTGTTTAACATTGTCCAAAAGGTCTAGATAGCAGCAACAATATAGATAGTCGTATAAACATAACAACTTTTTCCGTTTACCGGAAAAAAACTTTCACAGGTTTGCTCACCAGTTATCTGAGTTTTTGCCCCTTTACCTACAAATTGGGGTTAATCAAAACCTTGATTGATAGAACTTTTAAGATAAACAACACTTGGATGGGGTTCCATACTGATATTCAAAAATTGTCTGTCATTCTACAGAGGAATCTCTTCCCTGAAAACCTTATCAACAAATATATTTCTAAATATATTCAGACAGCAGTCAAGGGAGGGAAAACACAGTCTCATTCAGGAATCGAGCCCCAGGAAACACCTAAGTTTTTCTTTAAAATCCCTTACGTTGGGCACTTCTCAGTCACGGCACAGAGGTGTATACGCAAACTTGCTAATCGGTTATGTAAACCTATTGATATAAGGTTAGTCTTCACTACTTTCAAAGTCAGGAATCTTTTTAATGTGAAAGATGCTGTTCCTGTAGGGCATCGCACGCGTGTGGTCTATAAATTTTTGTGTGCAAGTTGTAATGCTTGTTATGTTGGTGAAACCAGCCGACACTTCTCCACACTAGTGCGCGAGCACTTACTTTCAGACAGATCTTCGAACGTTTTTAAACATCTGCAGAGTTCAGAGTTTTGTAAGGCATCCTGCACACCGGATTGCTTCGAGATCCTGGACTCTGCAGCCACTAAGTACCAAGTGAAGCTTAAGGAATCCATGTATATAAAATGGGAGAAGCCCGATCTCAACCAGCAGGTGAAACACATTAACCTGACTCTCTCCCTGTGAGGAACTAAGCGTCACTCATTTAAAATTTTTGTTTTGTTCTGTTTTGATTAAATACGCAATATTGACAACGCAATGTAACGAAGTTTGTAAAATCGCGCGCCCTTTAAATTCAACGGCGATTTCAAAATATGTAACACTGAAGATGACGGATGTACCGTCGAAACATGTCTGGAAAATTAAAGAAAGTTGTTATGTTTATACGACTATTTAACATTGTCCTCGGAAGTAACATACTAGCTTAGCCTGGGGTACGCAGAAGTGTGACAGGCTTCGTCGAGAACACCAAACCACTATAAACCAGCAGATTTTCATTTACTAGAGGAGACCTGGAAAGGAATTTGTATCCGCCATCTTGATTGTGTTTTCCTCGCATAACCTACAACATGACACCTAGCATCAATTCCAGCAGTTTTATTTGCTTTCTTTACATGTTGCTTGTGTATTAAGCATGTGGAAAGATTGTTTTGCAGTAAGTGTTAATGGAAAGTTTTGAATTTGTTTTCACTGCATTTGGGCCCGTATACCTTCTGGCGACTTGAATTCACTGATTGGCGACTTTTCTTTCTCCATTACTCACCAAAAGGCGATGTCACCTTTTTTTAAAATTTCAAGCCCTGGAGAGCAAAGTTTTTTATGGAAAAAGAAAAGACAAAAAAAAAAAAAACTTTCAGAAACAAAATTACTTTCAATCCATTCAATTCACTTCAACTTGTCACACTCATTCGATGCTTACCACTAATATCTAAACGCATTAAATCTCATTCAATATCATCTGTAGACCTGTTAACCCATACAATACCAGCTTACAAGATTATTATTGCCAGGCTTTAAGTTGACTTGATCATCTTATAAACAAAATGTTTCGCAATTTGAATGAACTCGAGCCTGCTTACGCCATTTACAGTACACTCAACTTCCTCTTATCTTTCTAAGTAAATACAATAAAATCAAAATTGTCTTCAATGTACAAAATGTTTGGCGGAAATTAAACAACTCACAGATGAAACCCCTTGCAGAGGCTGTGTTTCATAAAGCCAGCAAAAAGGCGGTTTTAACTCGATATGCGTTCTTCCTTATTATCTTTGCGACATAAACCTAAAAAAACCTTTGAGAGGGCTTTCAATGAATAGCTGAACAATACAACAACCGGTAACTGACCAAGACTGCGCGTTTAAACATTTAGTCCTAGTTTCGTCCAACGTAGAACACAAATGCAAAAGGCCCGCAACATTAAATTATTGCATGATCAACCTTACTTTGTTCGTGAGTCTGAACGTGTCACTGAGATCAATTGAAGTTAGTGTAAATGCAGACAACACATACTCAAAGAATCAGTCGTGCAGGGCTTACCGGTACGAATTCTAGAACATGTCACGTACATAGATGTAAACTTCCTTCCTTTACGTATATTAGAAGTCATGTACGTTAAGTTATCAAAGCTTTCGATAATTTCAGTAATTATATTATTCAAACAAGTAAATTGTTTTACCGTCTTCCTGACCCGGCCTCAAAACGGCCTCCAAGTGAGGGGAGACCTCTAGCAAAATATCGCAAAACACTTGGAAAGCTTTAGGCCCTTTCCGTGGGAGCGTATCCAAGACTGTTTCTCGCTGTTCCAAGGGAGTCTTCTTGGCATTGACTTCGTCCTTGTCGTCCTCACTGAAGATCTCTCTCGCGTAAAGCAGCGATGCCACTCTTTTCGCCTCTAGATCTTTCAGCAAGATCCCCCTGTTTCTACGTAATGTTTGTCTATGTTCTTCATCCATAGTATTACGGAAAAAGCTAACAAAATTATCTTCGATGTAATAACTCCCTCCCTTCACGCTCACTCATGACAGCACGACGCATGTCAGCCTCGATTTCATGAGCTCTTTCCCAGTTTTAGCCGGTTGCTCGCAATGGGGTGGGGGGTTGGGGGGGGTTAGTCCAGCTTCCATCTTTTTCCGCTCCTATTGGCCATTCCGAAATTCAGCAGGGAACTGGGGCGAGTTTCAAATTTTAACTCATCGATAAACTGACACTACCACATGAAAGATCATGTTGAGATTGGACATTTGGCCAAGTATGGTGCTTTTAGGGTGTTATGGACCTTGAAACATGGTTCAAAATCCATACAGGCATCTCTAATTTTGATACAGCGTCCCCCAAAACCATATAAACTCTTAAAATTTTTATGATTTCCGTGATACTCTTTAAAATGGGCAAACATAGCGATTTTCATCGCAGCTTCTTTCAAATTGTAGGTACATGACGGGATTTTACAGTTGTTACTAAAATGATAAAAAAAAAATTTAGAGTTTATATGGCTTTGGGGGACGCTTTGTCAAAATTAGAGACGTTTGTATGGATTTTGAACCGTATTTTCAAGGTTCATAACTTGGTCTCCGTTCACCCATAAAGCATCA
>NC_090892.1:12666876-12694376 GCF_036669925.1 Montipora capricornis
AAAAATGGCGCGAGAACTTTGAAGAAATCACTGAGTGAAGTAATGCAAACGAAAGCAATTCGCTAATTACCTTCGACACTCAATTGAAAACCGCTCTAGAATCTTACTGCAAACAATCAAGCATTTCTGATACAAATTGGCTGAGATACCTTTTTTCATCATATTTGATCAAAATTCGGTTGAGTATATGACGTCATCGCTTAGCTAATTTGCATATTTTAAAAACTTGAATATCTCTGGAACAAAAAGAGATATTTGAAAATAGTAAACAGCATTTTTCTTCTCGTACAGACTACATGTTTATGTCTTAAAATGGCCTAAGCTACGATAATACGAGAAACAAATACGTCCAACTTGCCTCGCAACATTGCTGCTACGAAACTAGTCGAAAAGCGATGTTGCGCGTTTTACATCTCACACAACCTGTCTCGCAACTAAAAAAATCCGTTGATTTTGTTGCAGAAAGTAGAAGACTTCTACTTTCTGCAACACGCTGCAGAAACTTGCAACACATTTTTTTTGTTTCGGGTCTGGTTGTGCGTGGGATGTAAAACGCGAAACATCTCTAGTTTTTCGAATAGTTTCACAGCAATGCTGCGAGACAAATCGGACGTTTTTATTGCTCGTATTACCGTAGCTTTAGGTAGGAAAAATGCTAATTTTGTGATAGTAGTGAAGTCTGGAGCACTGGGTCGAATACAGGGCTGATACAACTTGACGTCACAGCAAACCATATATGGTAGTGTTGAACTAGTCCGGTTGTTCGAAAGCGGATTAACTTAATCCAGGATTAGCGTAAACGTTTGTTTCATGTTTTCAACTTTTTGGTGAAAGTTTCTTTTTCTTATTTTTGTTGTTCAGGATTGACTTCTTCTAATGTAAAGTTTTGCCGAATATCAGCGTTGAAAAACATTTGGGAATAGAGAAATTAACTCCTTGGTTAATTTTTAATCTGGGATTAGCGTTAATCGGCTTTTGAACAACCGGCCCATGGCGGTTGTTCAAAAGCCGATTAACGCTAATCCCAGATTAAAAATTAACCAAGAGGTTTATTTCTTTACTCCCAAATGCTGTTCAATGCTGATATTCAGCAGAACTTTACATTAGAAGAAGTCAATCTTGAAAAACAAGAATAAGCAAAATAAACTTTCACCAAAAAGTTGAAAACATGAAACAAAAGTTTTCACTAATCCTGGATTAAGTTAATCGGCTTTCGAACAAATTAATCGTGTTCAATTATAAAAAGAAAGTGTGGCATGGTACTTATCTAACTTATCGGCGCGACGCAAGCTATCAAACAAATACCCTTAAGTTTTTATTGTGTTTAACTTTACACAGAGACTTATCGCAATTATTGAATGGTAACCGTTTTAACTTAAATACTGATCTTCGGCGCTTTTGAAATGTTTGCTTAAAACGTACCGTTCATTTAATAAGACTTACTGATTTGATAACCTTAAGCGACCCACTTTCTAAAAATAAAAGGTCATCTCCTTAAAATGAGTGTAATTTATCTTAAAGCTTATAATACCATGAAATTAAATTACACCCAATCGTACACTATTTCTCTTAAGTAACGTGAAAAACGAGAAGTACCCATCCCGGATGCTAAAAATCGTGAATGACCACCGACTGCTGATAGAGTTCCTGATACTAATAATTAATAATTACTTCTTTTTAACTATTTAAATAGAGGCGTGTTCCATATTAATGACAGTTAACCGTTTTGGGAAAAAAAAACGGTGCTTAGACTTGAAGTTAATAAATTACTAAATCGTTGCTTCGATCTATGTCCTGTCTTTTCTGCCAGCTGTCCCGCACTTAATTAGGCAGTTTAAGCAAAGACAACAGCTACTGCAACGAAAACTTCAGTCCAAAATATAACGCTATCGCAAGTATTTCACGATTATTCCGTCTTGTTCACCTTGTACAATACATGCTAACTATTCTGTAACTGGATGGGTACGAACGGTTTTGAAGTCAAATCAGAAAATGGCTGTTTCATTGTTATATGTTCACGTTGTCGTCCTGAGACCTAAAACTTGGTATTTCACGTAGTTGTTGTTTTGTGGAGTGTGGCAAAAATGCATGGAAATTCGTTCTGCACGATTATTTTTCCATTTTTAACCAATGATATTCTTGCTTTGTGGCATTGCCGTTGCCGTAACCGTCGTCTTTGCTTAAACTCCATAATTATCGACTAGGCACGGGTGGCGCCAGGTAGAGCTATTGTAGGTACTAATTGAGTCTTCCCCGTTGATTTCTACCCGAATTCTCACCCTATCCCCTTCCCTTAAACGCCTGCTAAGCAGGCTACGTAGCCTTTGAATGACCGCCAGGATACTGGTCCAACTTCACTGTTTTCATTAATCATTTAAATCGGGTTGCCGTTTTCAATACCCTAGTCAGCATTTACGTATGAAAAGAATATCTACTCTCTGACAAGTGACTGCAATGGATGTGCACTTTTTCTAGATAATTACTTACATAAACCAAAACTACAGCTTATTTAACATGTATGTCCTCAATGTTCAACTGTGTAGGCCTGCGAAGCCTGAAGGCCTATTTGGAGTCATTGTTCCAGTCGCCTGAAATTTCAAGGTCATTCCTGTTTAATTTTTTAGGCTAACCTGGTTCTTATGAGAGCAGGGTCTACAATGAATTTTTAGCCCAACAGGCTCTTAAATTCTAGGTTCCTCATACATATAAGCTCCAATTTAGCTTTTATCTCAGTTGGTTACAGCGATTACTAGTCACACTTGCCCCTCAACAACGTTTTTTCATTTTTCAAAACTGAATTTGGGTGGACGTCAATCAAATGTTTCCATGACGAATTCAAACGCCCCCAAGTGAAAAGGACCAGATTGTCATGAAAACATTTGATTGGCATCCACCCAAACTTAGTTTTGGAAAATGACAGGGGTGTGCGTGACTGACAACCGCTGTAATAACTCATTCCTCCCTGAAGCGGCCCCTAAGGACAAGAAAAATCGTCTGGCGTTAAACAGAGTAAAATCTGGAAGTCTCACTCCCAGGAGGGAAAGGGTTTTACGGGCACCCAGATGTTCTCAATTAAGCATCATAAAGTGCAATTGCATGGTTATGGGTTCAGGTCCACTGTCCCCCCCCCCCCCTCAGAGGGGAGGGGGCTCGCATATGAGCGGGTGGGGATGCTCGTCGTCTCCCTTAGGGGTGTTGATGTCGGATTTTGGTCTCACTTAGGTCAATTAGGATGTTTTGAGGAAAACGCCATCATGTGTAGCCCACATGTAGCCGTGAAGATCTTGTTTAGGGTTTCACAGGAAGAAACATAAAAATATGTATTTAACATGCTTTTAATATGGTCTCCTTTAGGGGTCAAAAAATCCTTGGTAAAGCCCAGATCGGTCTACTTTAGGGGTTTTATATAAAATTTCCGAAGGGCATCCCCACCCCTTCATGCGAAGTCCTACCCCTACCCCCTCCCCCCAATCCCAGCCATTGTCCTGTTTAAGCATGAATTATTTTGGCCTCTTCGCAACTGATTTAGTCACTTGATTTAGTTTCTTCAATGCTATAATGATTCTCATATGAAATGACTTCAACATTACCTAAACAATGGTCCATTGTTTGTCTTCTGGAACAGAATTAATGAACAATCTAAATTATTAAAAGGATAAAATACCAAGTGTTCTGTCACCAAGATTACTAAGACATTTATTTCATTTGAATAGCAACCTATGTACATGCATAGATAGATCTGCATATTTAAAAATATAATTATTTTGTTTTGCAATTCCTTTCTATATCTTAAGGAATAGTCATGTAAAGTGAGACATGCACCACTAAGCTTAAGACACATAATATTCATATTTACAGAAAGCTAATTACAAAAATTAAAATAAATACTAATCTTGTTTCAAACCATTCATGAAGGTCTTAACAACACTTTCAAACCATTGTTGCTGATTGTTGCTGTCATTCAGGCACAAGATATGATTCTGGTATTTTGAATATTATGCTTAGACAGGATAACTGGTACAACTAACAGCTCACCCGATTGACAAATGGCCAGCATAAGTGGCCAACAGTTAATTGGGGAGCGTATCTTTTCTTTTTGTACCAGATAAATTAAATGATGCATCTCAAACCAAATACAGAGTTTCAATATTAACAGCAAGTCAATCAAAGTCTACATTGATTCAAACCAACATGAATCACTGGGAAGATAAACATTATGTAAAAGTCCTGTTACGACACTAACACATTTTTCTCCCGTTAACAATAATTTATACCCATAAGGGAGGTTCTAGGCATTTTTCAATGGTAGTAATTATGCACAAAATACTACAGTGTTCCATACAAGTTCTCATGATATGACCAGAGTTTAGTAAATGGATTAACTGGAAAAACTATTGATGACTGTTGTGTCCTATTTAAATAATAATTATTTGCAACTCTATTCAGTTTCCCAACTGCAACTATAAACTGAAATACTCCACACAGTATGCTAATGTGAGTTGCACCTCACATTACAATTACAGAAACTTACATAGTCCTCTACAGATAGAAAAAAAAGTGACTTCACTAAGATAAAATGTCAATAATATTGCTACTTCCTTCCCTATCACTGAATGATATCAAATTACAGCATATGCAATAAGATCATTTAGGCCGCATCCAAAGTGGTCCCATAGACAGTTTGGATTATTTGACAGTGCTTTTGTCTTTTGCTCACTCTGTTCAAGATAATTAATCTGTTGTGGCACTTCCACAAATGAATGGTTTAGTTTGCCTTAGGGCCAATTTCCATGGCACGATTTTTGTTGCATGAGACAAGCTTACAATGTTCATGCTTACAACTTGATTATGATTGTCGTGTATGCCACAGAACATATCGTAGCATTTTTAAAACATGTTTTTTTCATGTCATAGGCCTGTGGGAAGCTTGATGCATGCGGCAATATCGCACCATGTAAATCGGCCCATACACTCCTTCAAGCCACAAGTTCTCAATAATGCATGCTTCATTAATTATTCCTTATCAGCCAAGCCATCACAGCATGAATAATGAAGCCTACATTATTCACTCTCCTTTATGCTGTGGTAACACTTGTGCGAGGGCTGTCATCACCTGCATCATAGGGTTGATCTATGAAATCCATGGACTTTTTGAGTTTGTTAAGAGTTTTTTGAACTCTCAAAGCTGTGAGTCGAGCCACAGGATGTTGTGCCCAACATTCTGCCATCAGCTTAGCCATTGTTTGCAGAGACTGTGGATAGATTATGACAGAAGAATATAATAATTAATACTTAACTGGCCAAGGGGTAACATCCAAACACACAGACTGAGACAGGACTACATGTACCACAGTAAACCACAAGATAAAATTTAATTTCAAATTAACTCACAAAATCAAAGTAAAGCAAAGCAAAATCAAAGTAGTGAAGCGACTTAGTGCATGCAACAAAACATACAGATGCCACGTGGCCCTGCAAGCTATAGGATGGCCCTGCAAGCTGTGGGGTGCCCCCACAGTATCAAAGCATGCTGGAATGCATACCTTAAGTTGAACTTTGCCTAAATTGCATTTAGCCACATTTAACTCACAACCCCCTTAGAGCTGCCCTATTACAAAATGACAATTGGCTAGGAAAAGCCAGGAACTCTGAGAAAGGCATACCTTGGGGTAAAAAGGTTAACAGGGAATGGATAGAAAGGTTTTAGCGGTCTTGTCATCTCACCTCATCTCTGTACCATCTGTTTGGTATTGAGGGCCTTCTCTTTTCTGTCAATACAACTCTCTTTACCTCATCAAAGGAGGGATCACCAGGAAGCATATCAAAATAAGGTATCTGATACTCTTCACACAGTCCTGTTTCTGAAACAATCAAACCAGTTCTCTTAGCTTGTCCTTTTTTTGGTACTATATCACAACATCACAGAATGCAACAGCGGCTGGTACATGTACACGAGCTATATAAGCTGGTACATGAGCTACATGTACAAAGACCACGATTCTAAACAGTTAGGTCATGTTCTATTGGGATTAACCACTTATTAAGGCCCTGTCCACACATATCCGAATATTTTTGAACCCGCAACTTTTCCTTTCCAGATTAAAAAATATTTCCATCCACACATCCCCACGAAACGTATCCGGATTCACTCTATTACTCAAGTACTTCTAAAGGACTCCTCAAGAAAACAGAGGTAACAGCATGCGCAACGAAGCCCTCAGCAGCCACCTTGAGAATTTACTTCACAGTAAAGAACTGGGCTGGATCTTGTTATGTCATCCAGATAAAAAAATATCTGGATTTGGCGTCCACATGATTCTGGATTCATATCAAATTAAAAAAATGCCCACTCTGGAGAGCGTATTAAAAAGTTGTGGATTCACCAGCGAATTCGCCGGATACGTGTGCATAGGAGGCGTAACCGGGAAGAAAAAGTGACAGATTCAAAAATATCCGGATATGTGTGGGTGGGACCTAAGAGACAAAGAGTTTATAATAATAATAATAGGACAGAGTTGAGTCTAATGTGGTCTGTAATCATAAGAGTGATTAACAAAATTGTATGACCGTGTAGTGGGAGTCTAATTCGTTGAATCACGAGTATGATTACAGACCGAATTGGATGACACAAAGTCCTGTTACCAATTATTCACAACCAACCAGCATTCAGAACTCTCTGAATTTTCGCAAACTGGTTGTTTGGAAGCCCATACAATAGGCTATTGCAATAATTGATGTGGGACATTATGAAAGCATGGACTAAAGTCCCCGTAGCTTTTTGAGATAAATACTTGCATATTTGTCAAATATTATACAGGTGGTAAAATGCAATAAAACAAAGCTTACAGATATGGTTAGTGAGCTGTGAATCAAATCATGATCCAAGGTTTCTAAAACCCTGAACATCGCCAAGGCCCTCAAATAAATGGAAAAAAAACCAATGTAGACATTAAATTTTAACAAAACAAGACAGAAATGGTGCTCACCGTCAGTGAAACACCTCCGAGCAATCTCCCATAACACTAATCCAAAGGAGTAAATGTCAGCCATCTTAAAAGCAGCAAAGTTCCTTGAATCTAGTGTGTTGTCAAGAACTTCAGGTGCCATGTATCGCCTGGTTCCCACCCTTGTGTCTGGCTTGATGTCAACCTCTTCAGTTTCTGGCGAGTATTTCACAGCAAGTCCAAAATCTGCTATGCAGCAGGTCAAGTTCTCTTTGACCAGGATATTTTTACTCTTCATGTCACGATGAGCAATTGGCGGTTTGCCTTTCGTTCCTTGGATTTCAGTATGAAGATGAGTTAAGCCTGCAGATGCAGACATAACAAGCTTAATCATAGTCTTCTTGTTGAGGCAGTGGCAGCGTAAGAAGTCGTACAAAGACCCATATGGGTGGTAATCTGTTATGAGGTACATTTGTGTCACTTGATTGCTTCCAATAATGTCTGACGCTATAAAGCCTAAAATACTTTCATGTCGCAGTAAAACTGTCTGATAGATTTCTGTTTCTCTTTGCCAAGAGGATTCACAGTGCGACAGGAATATTTTCACAGCTACATCCTCTCCACGCCATCTTGCTTGCCACACTTCACCATACCTCCCTTTACCCACACTCCTCACAAGTGTCACTTGCTTAGCAATGGTTCTCTGAACCTGTAAAATGTCAAAAAAGTGCCGATTAGATGTCTATGAAACATAGAGACTAGTGGCTCCAACAAGCTCAAACGCCTCAAGGTATTTGGCTACAATATCTTTTATTTCTCTTTTGTCTATGACGTCAGTTGGCAAAAGCTGTTGCAAAAGCTGTCACCTATCTACAAGGTAATCTTACCAGAAGTGGCAATCCTGAGCCACTGCCAGAGCTTTGATCCAACATGTCTTTGAGTGTTTCTCCGGTGGACATATAAGGGCTCCCATACTTCTCCACATCAAAGGGCGAAGGCACTCTGCTGCGTGTTGTTTTTAATCTGGGACAATTTCAAGAGAACAACTTCAGACTCAGACAATCAGACTTAAAGCTGTGGTCTATATCTGAATAATTTGAATTCTTGGGAATGGTTCACTACTTGATCATTCTGAATTTAACAAAGCACACATACCCAGATCTTCAGTCTCACCAACAATGCACATGGTACATGTAGAGAGTAGGCCCTGAACCCCAAAAAACTATTTCCCCACCAGAGGACAAATTTTAGTAAAGGGGAGTATTGGGAACTCACAGAGAAACCTCCAGAAGTAGAAAACCAAGATATAACCCTGGATTGAATCTGGACCACATGGGAAGGGAGTAATGCCATCCCTCCACCTCTAGCCGAATTGTACTTGTGTACATGTACTTGTTAAATTAATCTACTCACCGGAAACAAAGAACTCCAAGGAAGATTATAAAGACTGCAACACATACACCTGCACTGATAAAGAGTATGGAATACTGCTCTGTCACAGCTTCTTCAGACTCCTCTTCAACATCAGTTACTAAGTGCAAAAAACAAGATAGATGAAATCACTGTGCATGACACATGCAAATGAAGACTGCGAATAAAGCACATGCTCATTGTGTATGTTAAAGGTTTGTGATAGTGGAAAGTCAAGAGACGGTCAACAATATGAGCCTTTTTCTTCAAGGAAAGAAAATTGTTAAAAAAGTGAATTACATCCCAGTTAAGTCATCGCGCTTGTATTGTTGTGCATTCAATAATTTTCTGTTAAAGAGCCAGCCTTCACATTCTACAAAAGGGGGTAAATCTACCTCAAATGATAAAGCTAAAGAGGACGAGCCAACAAGCAAAAAAAGAAAAATATACAAATTTCAAAGAGCGGAGTTAAACGAATTTGAGTAGCTGGAGTGGGATTCAGAGAAAGAATTGATGCGCTGTAGATACTGTAAAGCTTTCCCCATGCATTCATCTTCATCCTTAGTCGATGGTTCCCTGCTAGCAGGTCTCTTTTCTTTTGTGTTCGCTGGACTGACGAGTACGGGTCAAAACTCACTGTGTTGAGCATGTGCGGCGGTTACTTCGTGACCAAAACCTCACGTGATGCTTCATGTTGTGTAGGCTCACTTAACAAACAGCAGAATTACTATAAAGGACGGCGAGACACAACGGGCTCAAGTCACAATCAGCAAACATTTCATGGGGCATGCGGTTTGGAGAGTGCCATCCAAGGTTGTGGACAGCACTTGGACAAAAGCGAGTTTCGATTCATGGCAGAGGCAGGGGTTTCAATAGAAGCCGGTTACCAACGGTATACCGCCGCCTGCTTTGCCTCACACCGCTGGCTAGTTTGCCTTGATTTTCACTAAAAATGCTATCATAAACTTGTCAAACTGCCACCTTCAATGGGCTATCATGGGCGGCTATTTCAGAAGTTATTGAAACCTCCACAGAGGTCTCTTTTCCTGTACAATGCAAAAGAAAAGAGATCTCTCCTAGCAGGGAAAGTCAATGAGTGCAAGGACTTTAAACGCGAGACACTTATATATCAAGCATTTACAAAGTTAGAGCCATGTTTACTGCAAGGACTATTTTCGTATTGCTAGCAGTAAATTGAAAGCAGCAATGCAGCAAAAAGTACTTCCAGAAGTTTTGGTCAGACAGGAAAGAGCCCAGCAGAAACAGCTTCAGCGAGAGCCTGAAGTCAAATTTAACATTGCTCATAATAATAGCGAAAGAAGAACTCCCGTTCACAAAGTACCGGCCGCTACTTTTGCTCTATAAAATGAATGGAGTTGACATCGGTCCAACCTACTCAGACATCAAATGCGCAGAATTCATTTCTGCCATTTGCGACGGCATTAAGTCTGATCTTGATGACCTAATGGAAACATGGAAGTACGCGACTATTTGCAATTATGAAGTTGTGTATCTATTCCCGTTTTCAAGTATATTTTCTTTGGTTACAAGACATTGAAAAGGAAATACATGATGAAAACTTTTCTGTTATCTCGAATGTACTTTAACATGGCGATAACAAGTAATAAGTTGTTGTTGAAATTGAGAGGTCAAGTTGATTTAAAAACCACAACAATTTTACCGCTGTCTCAAATGAAAAGTAAGTGAGCCTTAGTTAAAACAACAAACACAGGATCAAAATAAAATACAAAAAACTGAAGATGACATAATAATGCCTTAAGTTCTGATTTTCTGTTGGAACAGGTGCTGGCAGTATTTTAAGCTGTGCTCCTAACATTTTGTGCTGTGCACCTAAAATTTTGGCAGTGCGCCTAGAAACATACACTTGGAAGCACAAGTGCTCCCAAAGCCAAAAATAAACTTTGAGCCCTGAACTATGTTATACTCTAAGGGGAGATGTCAGTAATTTAGCACAACCCTCTGAGTGGATGCATGACTTTTTTTTTTTTATTGCAAGCAAATTATGTTGCTAATCTGATTACAGCAATAATATTAAAGGTTTAAAGAAGGGGTTTACAGAAATGTAATTTAGAGGCATATAACTTGGCTTATCTGATCTGTGTAATTTTATAGTCAATTATTTTCAAATTTGAGCATGTACTAATTTTAGCACAGGCACATTCTCACAAGTTTTATTGCTCTATGGTGTCTACGTGGGCATATAAACTAATTACTTGATCACGTCCCACACTGGAAAGTTGGAAGAAGATTGGACTCTTCACAGTTTAACATGCATGTAATTATTTCATAAATAAGTCATTACTTGTTGTGGGAGATGCAGTTGTGGGAAGCTTAGGCTGTAGAAGGTTATTGCACATGTCCTTATTTTTGCAACAATCCATGGAGAGGAGTTTGGAATGAATGTGATCTGGAGTGTTGCACTGCATTGCAGCTCCTTCTTCAGGAGGAAGACAGCCATATGTGATAAACTCAACACCGTCCACATCATCATGCTCCACTATCTTGTAGCACTGACCCTCTGTTGTGCACGTCTCATTAATGTGGTCCCCAGGGCAGCTGTGTGTACTACATCTGCATCTTATGCTCTCTGTAACTGAAAAAAAATTAAAGGAGCAGTGCAGTGAGGCCTCTTGAAGGGGTTCTATTATTGCTTTGTTACTTGTCTTAGTACAATGTATGTTCTTTAGGCCTTTCAAAGCTGGTTGAAATTGTGAGACAAAAGGTAGATTTTTCTTGTGCGCTTGTTCGATAATGGAAACGTATTTGGCCGTGCAAAAACTGGGTTCAATTGTAAGATTGTAACAAACATTCCTTTCACGCAGAGAAAGATGGTGGCTATGACTATGTTCCTCCTTCCAATCTGTTTTGAGGTTTGTACCATTATATTTTTAACAGAAAAATAAATGACAGCAAAAAGATGTAATGCTATTTATTTACTTTTTATCGTGTTTGCGGTGACTACGTCATATTACTAGTCACCTTCTTCATTGCAAATCAAATCGTTCCGCAAAAGATCAGTCAAACAAAAATTCTGATTGCCCGCTCGGGCAAGTCTTAGAATTGTTTTACTTGCCCAAGGATATATTTTGCTTGCCCTTGCCAATCGGGCAAGCGTTAGTGTCGAACATTGAGATGAAAACAATTTTGCCATTTTGTGCCAAATAAAATCAACATAGAGAAGTTGTTGATCCTGAAGTTAACAATAATAATTATTATTCTACTCGGGCTTGCTGGGTATAAAATGATTATAACCAACTAGTGCGTTATCTATCACCTCCTATCCAGCACACCCTCGTAGAATAATCATTGTTAATAAATTATTATCACACAATGCCATTAATCTATATGCCATATGCAATCACACATGAAACTAGTCATCACACCAACTCAGACACAAAATTCTTCTTTCTTGTTATTGCTTGAAACATTCCACAACTTTTCATTTGACCTGACACTTCTAGGCCACCAGTAGCGTACATGCAGCCCAATATTTTGATCAGTATGGGATATTATGCTGCAAATTAATTAATTTGACTACCTCTCATATAGGACTCACTGCCTCACTTACAGGTACAAGATACGCCTCCATAGTCTCATAGCTTGTGGTTTGGTTGAGTCATCATTTATATTAGCTTGCAAAATAGAGAACATGGTAAAGTGCACTGTCAAATAGTACATGGATATTTTAAAATAAAACTCCTTTTATTTGGCCACTAATAGCTGTTCTTTTTTGATTGGTCACTGCAAATTCTTGAAATTGTTTTTTGTAAACGTCATCATGAGACTACTACATCTTATTAAAAATGGCATTTTTCGCACACGAGTTAAATCAAAGTGGATGACAGTTGAAAAATTTGTTGCTCTAAAAGAAAAAACTTCGATATTATTTATAGTTAATATGCTGTTTTTCTTGTATGTGAAAACTCATCTGTAATACGAAATTTTATTTGTTGTCAGTGGAATTCACAATAAAGCCCTCTATGCAACATTTCTTAAAATGCTTAAAACCGGATAAAATAATATTACTGTGGGAGGTTACCAGTAACCAATACAGGAGATTCGATACTGGATGATTAATCATTAACCTTGAATTTTAGCAATATTCTATTCCAGCATATTCCTCAAGCATGTAGAGAGTGAATACTAAGGAAAGAGCAGACTCTTGGTCACAATGGAAAACTTCACACACCTGCAGATCAATAAATATTGCCAATTATGGTGTTCTCACAAATGTATTGACTAAAAAATGCAAGCCCAATAAGTGTCAGATGAATTCAATATTCATTTTTTTAAAGGAAAATTTTCCCATGCATCAGCATGTTTGAGTTACAGGTACTGTCTTTTTTAACATTTGGACTTCCTAGGCTCCATACCTCTTAGAAAGTCTCAGCAAAGTACAGAGGTCATCAATACACCTTCAGAAATCTAGGTTGTTTAGAAACACCTCACGTATAGTGTTAGCAGGTACAAGTTGCCCCAAGATGTCCTGTGCCAATTTCACTAACACTTTAAATCAAACTTGACATATTTCATTGCAAAGTGGTAATGATATCATTCCTGAGCAAACGTTATAATTATATTGACCAATGTTTTATGAAGGTATATTACATCAGCATAGGATGTTATTACATTCCTCCCACATTACACTAAGAAGAAATATCACCAAGAAAACAAACTCTCAGTCACGGAACAAAAATTATTCATGGCTAACATTTCAATTGTGATCTTAAAATCAACACAATGTTGGAAAGCAGCAATAATTCACCTTCTGTGACAGTCTTCTTTAGCCTAAATAGGGGCACCTTTGCCACTGATAGCAACGAAACAAAGACAGGATCTTTTTAATGGCTGTACATGACCAGTGATGTTTTCTAAACCCAATGTCACAAAATATATGTGGCCTTACAAATCAAAGGCACAGAGACAAGCTATCTTGAAGTGAGGGTTTATTGTAGTGGGTCATGCTGTCCAACCTCTTAAAACTGTGGGTGCTACATTTTCAAATTTCCTCCAAATTTGTTTATGTTCACTTGGACATCCAATTTTCACAAGCTCAAATTTAGCTAAGTAATCCCACATAGTGTAAGAGTTACTTGAGATCTCAAGGGTTCCTTGATGGGTTTGTCCTGCATTCAGGGAGGTAAAAGAACACACCTTAAGAATCTCACAATATATTTCATAAGTGACAATATTTAATCTTGATAAAAGTAAAGACCATTCTTTTGTTTACTACATCCGTTAAGTTCAAGCTAAGGGCTTGTCAAGGATCCCAACCCCCAGGAAAGATTTAAAAGTGGAAAACTTTCATGTTAGAATAATTCAGACACATTATTATCTTTCATTTGCTGATACTAGTAACAATGCATGTGAATTTTAATTTTAGGATTGCCAGTGAAATTGGTACAAGACAAATAAAGGGTAATTTGCACTTGCTAATTCTTTTTCTTTGGAAGTCCCTTTGAAAGCTTTTCCTCTATTGTATTGTGCTTTTATGAGGAAAGAAAGCACCGTGTGACAAAGCAATGCAGTGTAAAAATAAATAGAGCTCCCCTAGGCCTGAATATCCAAAAATAAAGGCAATATAGTTTATAGATTAATTTGGTCAGTATTAAGTTGTGCTATCTTGATAACAATGAGGGCAAAACAAAAATATTTCCCACACTGAAAACAAGGTAAGCTACATGTACATTGTAGTTAGCATTTTACAGATATGTTTTTCTGGTATGTACAAGGGGTTTATATGTTGTTGTTTTAATAATATTATTTATTCTTTATTCAGAATTTGTTAATTTAAGGGTTTCCACTGTCTAAGATTTTGGAAAAAAATTGAAGACGTTGGCAAAAAGAAGTTCAACCAGTTCATTAAAAACACTCTGTTGTCAGAACCACCGTAAAACAGAAAATATCATTAAAATTAAAATGCACTGGTTTGAATTAATAGTACTAAAAATAAAAATAAAAATAAAAATAAAAATAATAATAATAATAATAATAATAATATAATAATAATAATAATATAATAATAAGAAGAAGAAGAAGAAGAAGAAGAAGAACAAGAAGAAGAAGAAAGAAGAGAAGAAGAAGAAGAAGAAGAAGAAGAGAACAAGAAGAAGAAGAAGAAGCCAGCTGCTCTGCTTTGGCACAGACGAAGTACGTATGGAAGCACAAAGTCTCAGCACTCAAGATTCTGTTCTTCGAGATGCTTTAAGAATGTGGCCTAGTTGACAGATCACCAAAATAGTACCCCCTTGCCGTCCCCAAGCCCCTACACGAGAACAAAGATTATCAAGCACATCGGGATGTCCCCCTGTACGGGAGGAAAACACTGAAGTAAGTGCTAACAGGGTAGATGCCCCTATTACTAACCACAAAGACAAGAAGACCACAACATTGCAAATGAGCTGCCCATGAACCGAAAATCACATTAAGAAAGACACGGAAAAGACCATTAAGTACGGCCGTCTCAGATATGAGTTAAAATAGCAATTCAAAGAATACAAGCTGCAACAGTTTAACATCATTACATGTATCCATGGACATTCTCAGTGGATATTCCATAGAGTTGGAGGAAAAGATGAGCAACTTGGTAGGAAGGGAAGGTAGTCAGGTGCTCGTAAAAATGCTGAAAGCTGTAATTTCGTCGACCTTGAACACTGCGTGTACTTTCAAAACACTTTTGTAGTCGAGTAAACCATTGATTAACTTAATTGGAACTATCAAATTAGATTACCATATCATGATTTTTAGAGACTTTAAGGAAACCTTCAGACACTGGACTAAGCAATTGCTACCAATTAGAGTATTTAATATTATAGTATCAACTAATTATAAATACACTGCCATCTTTTAAGTTTAGTGGATAGCAAATAGAGGTTTTAAAACTGCTGTCATAATAGTAATAATAAATTATTGTCTTGGCCTAATACTGGAAAATGTAAAATAGTTATTTTGGAACTTACCAAAGATAATATTCACCACTTTTTGTAGACGTAATAGTTAAATGTGAATAATAAAAGAAATCTTGTACCAAAAATACAGAAGGGCAAGGCTTTTATCTGCAAAAGTAAATTTAACTAGAAAAGACTTGTTTTTAACAAAACCTTATTAAATAATCAGGGAGAGGTGGCTGTGTAAAAGGTTAAGTATCACATTACTTTTAATTTCTAGATGAAAAAGCCATTGTAATTGAGCAAATCAATAAAGGGAGATAATTAGAAAATGCCAGAGAGATATATTTACACATTATCACTAAACGTGGACGCACTGCATTTCCCTGATTATAAAATGACAAATCCTAGAAAAACTTGACGATTAAGTTTCCTGAGGATTATATTTTTATCACTGTATTTTTTAGGAAATGAAAACATTGCATTGCGGATTTATATCTTTCACACAGACAGCTCGCTGCCTACTAAAGATCAGCGAATTCCAGCCGGTCCAGTTTCTTTGCTACACGTAGCTAGAAGACCTCATACAACGCAAACCATTGACAAAACTACAAAAGAAAATCATAAATGTATTTATAGTGACACAAATAAGTCTCCGTCTCAGAACACAAAACTTGTCTAGAAGTCAGGTGGGTTCCGTGATTTCCTGAAGAGACCCAAAAATACCGTGGATGCATGCAACGATCGAGTGTCGTTATGGTCATACATGCATACCTACATACCGAAGAGAATGAGCGAAACGTCTGTCGTGAAAAATAAAGAAATCATATAAAGCCCAATGAATTTGATTATTGGAAAACCAGTGAATACACTAGTGCGAACAGAAAGAATTTCATAGAAAATTAGCATACATAACCGGTCACAGATAATTTCACAGGCGTCGACTAGCTTCGGAAAATTGACTACAAAGAATTGTTGTACATCGATCTTAGCCAGTCAGTCTAAGAGCTTTTTCTTTCTTGTGAGAGACGTGATGAAAGAATATCACTGGCCGCCTTAATTTGCATGACACTGTAGATAGGTAAGCTTATTGGTGGAAAACCATCATCACAACGGCAGCCTTAATAGAAACAGGGCTTCACATCTAATGCAGGATCCTTTCAGCTTGCTTTTGGACCTTAATTAACGCACAAAAGGTATACAAAGCGTGAAATAAATCTTACCACGACCAAAAAACTACAAAAATGCATAAAAGAATCTGTAAACACAGGAGGAAACACTCCTGCATGAACCGCTTGCAAAGAAATGGGATTCTTCGATTCCTCTATCTCTTACTTTGGAAAGACCGCAGTGTTTATTGAACTTTCCCAATTATATCGAGATCATCCCTTGAGTGCTGCTGTTTTAAAATCGATGCAAAGAACGTATGTTACAACTTACATCAAATGTTTTGCGTGGGGTAAAGATGCAACTTGCGTGCTAATCGATTTGTGATTCTCGATCGGCTGACTACTCGCACTTTGGAAACTCCGCGATTTTAACCAGCGGCAATCGTTAAGACTTTGAAGCAAAGAATGTCACAATTTTGTCGGAACGGATGATTTTTACCAGAGGCGGTTGAATACGAAGAAGACGCCATGCGTCTTTGGATCTCTACAAATCGTAATTGTTCATGCTCCGAAAAGTTCACACCTTTGATGAAAGCCCAAATCAAAAATTAATCAACCAAGGAAGCTTACCTTGAGCTAAAGAGCAAAATACTACGATGCACTGAAGAAGATACACCCTTGCTATAATCCGTTTTGCCATATTGGTCAACTGCGACTGAAGTCAGCCATCGATTTTCCTCGCAACAAGGACGAAGACTGGCCGCATAAAGAAGTGACGTATTCAACCCCCTACTGCGCGGAGCCTTTGCAACTAGCGCGGCAGATAACTCCGTGAAGTCAACTTTTTGAATCCGGTTTTTGGGCCAAGCGCTTCAGATCATGAAGTATTAAACAGAGTCGTTAAGTTGACTGTCGGTAAAGGTCGTAATATCGCCTTGGAATTTTATAACGTCTGCTGAGTACACTTACTGTATTTTTAGCAAGAACAATAGTTTCAGTCTGGCCAATCAGAGATGGGTCCGGCCCATTCTTTTTTATAAAGGGCCTTTTTGGGCGGGTTTCAAGGGCAAATCACATTTCTCTTCACATTTGTCTGATCTGTCAAACCATCAGCACGGTTGTTATTTTATTTTTATTTTATTGTTCAGGTTTCGGTATAAGCCAATTTGGAATGTTTAGACTTGGATTCCTCCTTGCTTGATAAGAACTCTGTAACTATCTCCCTTTCTTAAGACTGATAAATCTGGCAACGTATGCACACTATGATGTTTTTCCACGGCTAAGTTATTTTTTTAAGGGGCAGACCTATAGAGTGCTTTTATGGTGCCAATGTGAAAAATTTTTGTGGTGTCGCGCTTATCTTGGTAGCGTGCCTCGCCGTTTCAGATTGCTATAGCTAGAAGATAAGAAGCATGTAGACAGCTGCAGTTCATGGTTGAGATTGTCATTATTATAAAGTTAGACTGTTGGCAGTTTCTTCTATGCTTCTGTGGAGAGCCGCGCGTTCGTCGAGTCAATCGTAGTTTGTCACGCAATCGATAGAAAAGATTGCGTGACAAACATTGGCGTGTTCTTAATATTTTTAGAAGCTAAATATTTTGAGCAAGAGCCGATACAATGTAGATTTGATTTAGTGGTGTACTATATTTCATCTGGCCAAACCAGCCTTCCTCAGGTACAATGAGAGATTCACTCCAAAACTCTGATTGTACTTGAAGAAGGCTGGTTTGGCCAGCCGAAATATAGTACACCACTAAAATCAAATTTACGTTGTATCGGCTCTTGCTCAAAATATTTAGCTTCTCAACTTGTAATTACGCCGATCAGATCAAGCCACTGATCCAACGTACACCGAAAGGAAGATTGTCCAAGGTTGCTTGCTTCAAACCTCTTAATATTTTGATATGGTAGTATGTTTAACAGTTATTAGATCATCAGAGGCTACGATCACGAATACCGTGATCTTGCCCATCCCCTTCGGTATTGTTTACATAAACGTATTAAATCATGCTTGTCATTCATCCGATCCTTCTTTCAAAAGAGTGAACAACCTCTCTTGTGGACGGATATCTCAACTTATATTTACCTTCGACAACCCCTTATTTACCTGTTATACTGCATTCACTCATACATTCATTCGTTCATTCATTTTTATTCGCACTATTTACAGGATATCGATAGTAAAAAAAGAAAAGTGCAACAGTAAAAATTATTTGAGATCACGTTTGACTGACACAGTTAAATGTAGCGAGGAAACGTCAGTACAATAAATAAGAAAAATGGCAAAAGGAACTCAGAAAGTACAATAGGTTTTACAAATTAAATGAGAATATTGTAAACTTTCCAATTGTTTGCTGAAATTGCACCCATTGGAAACTTCGTTTATAATCCGAGTTCCAGGTGGGATTTGAAACCCAAGACTCTCGGTGATCTAGTCCGGATGCTTAAAACGCTGAGCTGACTGTAGACTCTGTGGTCAGCAAAGGTGAAATGGATGCAATTTAAACAAACATGTACAAGTATACAACATTTTTACATTTGCTCACTTAGTTGGTTGGTTGGTGCATATCAGATATGCCTTGAACATGATGTGACTGAGCGATGCAGTTATGAGTTATAATGTCAGTTGACGCTGTTCTGGTTAAACCCCTATCTCTTACTAGTACCCTTGTCCACGTTGCTGAGTGGTCAGAGCAATGCGTCCGACTAGAACAAGAAGGATCTTGGGTTCAACTTCCGAGTGGATCTTGGATATTTTTCCGAGTTTCCAATGGATGCAATTTCAACAACCGTATATGTATAATTGTTAGACTGGGCACCTAAGGCATGTAAAAGGAGATAAATCTAAATCTAAAGTGAATTACTCCTGGCATAGGCACCCCAAGCTCAGTGTGAGGGAAAGCGAACAAAAAGATAAATGATTTTACGAAAAAATTCTCAATTAAAAAGAGAGAAACCTTATTGCCAGTGTGGGTCGCTTCCTTCCTGTTTCGTTTTTCTTTTTCAGATTCGACGCGAATTGAGCCATTATCAGTTCCTCGGTTGTCAACGATGACAACAAAATACCAAGGCTAAACACTAAATTCTCACGAGCCCACCAAATGGAGTCAAATATATCCTGGTTAAAATGTTCCTAAGGCCAATCCGCTAGTCGCGCAATCGAAGCCCTGACTGCGAAAAACATCCTCACGAACGTTGAAGACGACACGGCTACCGTTGAGTTTTGTTGTGACCGTTGACGACCGAGGAACTGATAATGACTCATTTCGCGTCGTATCTGGAAAAAAACAGAAAGGAAGCGACCCACCATGGCAATAAGGTTAAGCGTAAAATTATCTTCTCAGGTCTGAGTTCTTGTCTACCCATACAAACCCTTCATATTGCCTCGCACTGAGCTTGGGGGGCCTGTGCCTTTGCCATACATAGTTCGTTTTGATTCTCGAATAGAAATAGCATTAAAAGAGAGACGTTTAATCACTAATGGGATTGTTTCCCATATCCTTGAAGAAATTGCAATAAATCTAGTTAGTCCATAGTTTGTTCGGGACGCTGGTCTGTATGGGTTTTGTTTGCGGAATATCTACGGTGTAATTCGTGCGTTAGTTTCGAGCTGATTGAAATGGTTACCATAGCAAATCAAGGTCAAAGTAGCCATTTAAGGACGTTCGCGCTAATTGTTTGTGCGCAACGTTATTGCGCAGGTAACGCGACTGTGAGATGTCACGCATTCCTTCGAGCATTAGTGAAGTTGAGGTTTTAAACCCTTTGCAAAAACCGTGAACGATAAGTCTTGCACAGCGTTGGATCAGAGAAGATCGTGATCAGTCAAAATTGATTTAAAATATTTATGAAAGTCAAGTAGACTACTGCACGACTGATATTCGCGAGGTTTTATCAGTCGTGCACTAGTCTACTTGACTTTCATACAAATTTTTCAAGCATCAGTTAAAATAACATGGCGACAAAAACGCCGAGGAAAAAATTCCAGGCAGGCAAAAGAATGGCACATTTATTCCCAAATCATCATGAACCTTCAAAGAGAAGTGAGCGGGAGGATGGAAAAGGGGGGTGGAAAAGCTCTGGAAAAGGTAGCTGATCGAGTAGACTAGTGGGTGAAAGTTTGGAAAACTCGAGGACGAACCGTTGCGTAAATTTAATGGGGCTGTTTCTTTTTAATGTTTTTATTACCCTACGAACTTAAGTTCAAAGTGAATGCATGTGTTTAAAGTTCTTTTCCTTTCCTTTCGTGAAAATCGAGCAGTATTTTCGTCCTCGTCCGCTTGGATAGTGCAGACCTGCGTGGAAACACTCAGCGATTGAATTTCACAAAAAACACACTCCAGAAGATGAGCATGACGGCAATGGAGAGATATTATACAAAACACCAACCAAATGAAGATGACTCCTGCTTAAAACTTCGTTGCTATGCTCGAGAAAGGTTTTTTTTTCGGTAAAAACCTTTCATCTCTTCAACGATCGATCCTCTCTTGGGTTCCAATCCTTGCCCGACAGGTCACGCAAAAGCGTGACAAACGAACTTTTCCAAGAGCTTTGCAAAATCACATCGATTTTACTCGTTCAGATCATCGGTGACCCCTGTTTTTTTAATCATGAATCACTTACTTTACTTACTATCTACAACATATGATGAAATGAAAAAATTCTCACCGTAAGAAGTTATCTTTTTTTAACATTTTCTTTCCTCGTGCCATCGAATTCCGGTAGTGGTTGCAACGGATAGAGCTTACGAAAACGCTCGTCGAGGATGAACTCTACTGTTTACCACATCCCTAGCGGCATACAATTATCTAAAAATCTCACTCCTAAAAACCTATGCACGGAAACTTTCACTCCAACAGTTTATTTTTATGATTTTCGATGGATGAGCAGATGAGCCTACATCTCGCTATTATGACCGATTTCTCGAAATTAAGGCATTTTTCCACTGCCATTTTCTCCGTAACAAAGTCGGTGACCCCCATTTTTTTTTTCATTTTTGGAGTAAGTACTTTATGACCTAACTCTAGGCGAGAAATGAAGAAAATCTCACCGTAGGAAGATTTTGGCGCGAACGTCCTTAAAGTGCTTGATATTAACCGTCTGCTTGAAAACTTTGCTACGTACTATTAATCTAGACCCACAATCTTGCGTCACGGTGCCTTAGAAGTGATCCGGTGTCATTCCAGCCTACTTGTAATGCCCAACTATAAAATAAGTTCTTCAATGCCAGTTTTTTGCAGCATCATCGTCGCAGGGGCTTCTGCTTTGTAGGTAACATTCTATTGTCGATTTAATTCTTAATTATACATTTTTTCAGCCGGAAGGTTTTACTCGACATTAAAGCAGTCGATTTGCCTGATCACTATTAGTACTGACCGTATTGCGGTTAAATATTACATGGCGTCAGTCACTAACAGCCATAAATATCGAGCATAACTCACTTATCTCCCTACGGCTAAATGAGAGTCAATGAGAGGAAAGAATTCCTTTCTTTCGGTTTGATGGAGTACATACAAAATTGCTTCAGTGCAGTCACGAACACGTTTACTGTGCAGTAACATATGACTCAGATGACTGGATTTTTGGTGTCTTCGCGATTGTTCGCAGTCTCGTTCAGGTTAAACAATGTGGACGAAGAATCCTAAAACTGAATCGGTGCGACGGCGGTTTTAAAGCAAACTGAAATTGAGAATGAACAACTCGTTGTCTAATCGGCGTGGGTGGGTGGGTCGTGGGTCGTGGGTCCCTAACCCTAACCTAACCCTAACCCTAACCCCTTTTTAATCAACGACTGGAAATTCTCGAAACAGCCTAAGACAAATTTGGACCGAGCACTGAGGGAGCTAATATATATCTTTTTTTATCTTCAAACAAACACGACCCACGACCCACCCACCCACGCGATTTAGCCTCACCCTTGACTGCTGGGGTGGGCAAACGGTTTCAAGACATCATCAACTTCGATTCAACATGTTTCACATGAACACCACCTAACAGGGAGGCAAACTGTTCAACAAAATCAAACGGATGTGGAAGCAAATGTTGAAGCCATTTTCCCGGGCCTTTATAACATTGTTTTTTAGTATCAGCCAACTAGTGGTCTAATGCAAATCCTGCATTTTGATTGGACCAACAGTAAAAGCAAGGTGACACACGCTAACAACCACCCGGTGTGGCCACCACACCACGCATGCGCACAACAACTAACCACTGCACCATCACGACAACCCTGCTGGAAACAGAGCAATCGGTGAGGTGATTGGTTCCCCGGCGTTTAACATTCAGGAACAGGACGTACATGGGACTACATCGTTGGATTTCCAGCCTTGTTAATTCAAAAAATATCATTGCCAAGGAAAGCCTTGGTATTTGTACATTTTAGGTCATTATAGGTCATTGTAGCTATGGGCCTCATCAGCATGGCGTAGACACACTTACGTGAGACACTGATCTCTTAATGTGATCCACCTTACCACAAGCTTGCCGTGGGAGAAAGATTTTCCTGTTCCCAACCCAGCTTACCACATGTATGGCATGTGAAGCTGCCACTTAAAGGGGTGCTTAATACAAGGATTTGATATGTTAGCTACGCCATGTTTTAAAATGAAAAGGAACATCGTCGGTTAGCCTGCGCAATCGAAATCAGCAATAGCACTAAAAACTGTTCTCTTCACGGCTTCATTGCATTAAGGAACTATAACCCTAAGTAGAACCCTAAGTATACTGTTATAGTCTTCTCGATAGCGCTAAATTGTGGGTTGCCCCTTCGCGTACGAAATCTGGTACATAATGACAGAAACCTCAAATAGTAAAGTTGGCTTATCAAAAGTAACTAGCAGGGCGCAGTTTCCCAGTGACAATAAAAAATTAGAAAATTAAACGAGACTTACATGTAAGGTGAAGTTTGATTAGAATTCTACGAGTCATTGGACTGGAGCCAGGGAGTCACTTGAGATAGAGCGCGGGAACCTTGAGCATTCAGTATTGAAAGCCTATGAATGGACACATGGACAGAGTAGGGGTGGGCACGGGAAAACAATGCCAAGTAGTAGATATTTAGGGTGGGACGTAACTCCCTAGCTCCAGACCAATGACTCGTACTTCGTCATTGGTCTAAGTCCCTAGTAAGTCACGCGAGACTTTAAAGCAATGTGTCCATGAGCAGACAGATCAAAAAGATTTATTATTATTATTATTATTACTATTATTGTTTGGAACTTGCAAGTGAAGTAACAAAATTCAAAAAGATAAATGATTTTACGAAAATTCTCAAAGACTTGAACAGGTTTGTCATAACAATTCCGGAACGTACTCTCCCGTGACCAGCCAGCTACATCCATGATAGTTTTGATAGACACATTCTGCGACCGTGCAGCCGAAGTAGCAGCAGCTCGGGTACTATGAGCAGAAACAAATTTGTGTCTATGCCAGCCTCCCCAGACCATCTTTAATCCATCTACTAATTGCATCCCTACTAACTGGCTTGAAAGGCTCAGGATATCTCAACCACAAACAATCATTGCCATGCAACTCCCACGGAATCTGTTAAGTTAACATATTGCTTAAGGGTCCGATCACGGCCACCCCTTAAAACGATAGCTATCCTCATCTTTGACTATTAGAATGGAAGAGATATGATCCTCACGAATACAAGGCTAACGGTTTTGGGCAATTACGAACTTTCTTGTCCCAATACATATACATACTGTTCAGTACCGAAGAAATGCTTTTAATGTAAGGCTGTTATTTTGATGTGCATGCATCAGTGCAGTAAATGATTGTGTACAGTTTATAGCTGCATAATTATAATAATTGTAATAGACTGCTGTGAATAACCCTGAGTTGTTCTTCAACACAGTTTAAATGTAATCTGTGTGTATTATGGGAATCCGTCAACAAAATTGGCATTGTTTCCCACCCACTAGGGGGTTTTGTTACTTGTATACTGATGGTGGGTCTAGTTCATCCGAAACATATCTGTGTACATAAGGTTTGTTGTTAAAACACACCTTTCTTGTCCTAAAACCAGCACGCCTAAAGGTGTGTAGAGAAACACACCTTTGAGTTAGGACAATGTGCGAGCCAGCGATCCATGGCTGCCAGTCATGCGAATCAACATACGAGTCACACAGTTATTGAAAGCTAACCGTTTTAAAATGGGTGCTTAGATTTAATAACTGTTTATCAGCGCTATTTGAAATGGGTGTTTAGACTTAAATGCTAAATTCGCATGGCTCGCTGGCTCGCAGATTGTCCAGCCCCCTCCTTGAATTTTCAATAAGTCTTAATCCTGGTCTCAAAATGTTTGTCCAATTGCAACAAAATGTCTCAAATATTAGTAATATTTTAAGAAAAACTTACATGCATTAGTTACAAAATCCTAATCTTTTCATTCAATGGTTAGTCTTCACAGAAACTCTTGACCCACAATGACCTACAACGAGCTGCAATGATCTACAATGAGGTACATTACAAGCTAAAATTAGCTAATGATCTTTAATGAGCTACAATAAAATACAATTTGCAGCTCTGAGGGCACTGCAGCATGTTTGCAGTACAAAGGTTAAAAACATTCCACTCTGCACTTTGAACAAATCAAAACATGGTTGCTGTGCAGGTTGAAAATTTTCATTGTGCACTCTAAACCAAGCAAAACATTGCGGGAAGAATAACTTATTTAGAATCTTCTCTTCACTTTCTCCTGCTCTAATTAAGATTTTATCATTGCCAAGGAAAGCCTTGGTATTTGTACATTTTAGGTCATTATAGGTCATTGTAGATCATTGTAGGTCATTCGTGTTCCTCGTTTTAGTAACTACGGTTATGGAACTTACTAGGTGTGTTATAAAACACACCTTATTTTAGAGTAAACTCTAAATTGTCGTAACTGATATTGTGTACAAGTTCAAATTGCATAGTGCTCTCAACAACAAAATAAATCGATTAGACATAGTTCAGGTGGGCTGCCAGGTCTAAAACCTTCTCTAATGAAATTTGATGTTTCTGCACTGGTTGACGGTAACTCTTTCTATTGAATAGTTTATATGGCTGAACAATCGATCCACGCTCGCCCCCAGAATCATTGACTTTAACCTCAGATTTTATGTCATTTCACTGCTCTAGGGACTCTAGGGCCAGAAAGAAAAAAATGAAAATCCTTCCCCTGGTTGTTTGGTTGACCAGATATTCCGAATCCTCTTGGGTCTATGTCGTTGGGGTTGGGGTGGGGGGATTCAGAATTTCTGAATCCTTTCCTGTGTTCATGGGGGGATCAGAAATTCTCAGTGAATCCTCTCCCGTTTTCTCTTAGGAAAACTCTCGAGATACGAAGTTCAGAAGATCATTTGGCTTCTCATGCGTGGCTCAGACATTAGAATGGAGTTCAGGTAAAGAATAGCGAGTTGCTTGGTAGAATTTTGTGATTCCTTGCAAACAGAGAAACTTTCCCTGGGAATTTTAAGGCAGTTTTAAGATTTAGAGTAAACTACAAAAACCCTCGTTGCAATTAAGTGGTGATTATGAATTTCCGTGGAAGCTCAACATTTCATTTGGGTCTAAAACACAGGTCACATTCCACAGGTCACTTGTTGCAGGTCATTGTTTTACCTTTTTAGAAGTGACCCAAAACCCTAGGGTTAGCCAAATTGAGAGTTAGGGTTAGTTTCCAAAAGGTCAGGCGATTTTACACTCATTTCCGACGAAACTTCAAGACCTGTATCATAAAAAGGCTGTTTTCCGAGATACTGGTTTTCATTCACCCTGCGAGCAGAGCCTCCTTTTGTCTTTTTTTTTAGTGAGGAGTAGAAAAGGAGGCTCTTCCCGAATCGCGTCAACTCTTTGAAGCCGCCGCAGCCTGAGTTTCTGGACTAGTCAATCTTGTTTTCTCTCGTCAAACCGATTTTCCCAGTGCGAGCGTCCGTTTAGTGACAAAACCGATGGTTACAATTGAGCCCGCTGATGGCGGCGAGATCTGGCATATTAGGCTTGGGTTGGAGACTGTATCCTGGCAACATGCAGCGCATATTATTCAATATTCATATTATTCTCGAGAACGCCAAAATCGAGCCAGCGTGAGGAGCTTAAGCCGACTCAGCAATTCTCGGCTGGACGTCTCCTGACGGTGTAGATATCCGTTAACAAAGGCTAAAAACATAACGCAAAAGGTGTTTCGTATTCAGAAAAGTGTTAAAGCATTCAGGATCGATCAGATTGTACTGTGAACTTACGTTAAGCAGAAAAAAGTAGTTAATTTTTTATTGAATGACCATATTTAGGGGCGAGATGAATTTTGTGGGGAACACAAATCTATTTCAGTTCGTTTGCACGTATCGACAGTGGCGGTTAGTGCTGGGACACGGAACCATTTTTCGTTCTATAGGATTTATGAATTAACTTTCTCACCCGGGGAAAAATGGTACAGGTCGCCGTCGTCTCTCGCCGACCAGCACTACTTCGACGCTCCTCGCCGCTGGTGAGCGAGAAGACCTCTGGCATCCAGGGTAAAATGTTAGCCAATTTGTCGAAGGAAAGTTTTTTCAGCTCTTTCGAAGAGAGATTTGTCGCCTTCAAGTCGGTAATTTTTTGCGGGAAAATGGTGATCACGTTCCGAAATTCGGCGGGTCTAATCTGCAGATCGCAGGTCGCAGGTCACAGGTTGCAGTCATTGTTTCACCAATACAGAAAGTATCCTAAACATTCTTAAAAGCTAACCTTAGGCCTAAAAACTTTTCTTTAGGCCTAATGAGGCCTAAGGTTAGCTTTTAAGAATGTTTAGGATACTTTCTGTACTGGTGAAACAATGACCTGCAACCTGTGACCTGCGACCTGCGACCTGCAGATTAGACTCGCCGTCCGAAATTCTGGTAAAAACGTGGACGAAGCTTACGGAATAACTTTGGTTGGCCTCTGTCGGGGGATTAATCGAGCAGTCTTCGTCTGAATGTCATGGATTTCTGTATTCATGTTTTCAAACGAGTTATGGAGGCAGTAAACAATGTTGACGTCGGGGAATTCGGTGCTGGAAGCCTTCCCGGTATACTGGCTCACGCTCAAACGTTGAGGTAAAATAATTGCTGTTAGGTTCAATTTCATGTTATCAGGACATCATGATAGCAGCTAGGAAATTGATA